>NC_044996.1:77157806-77457806 GCF_008728515.1 Papio anubis | reverse complement strand
TTATTGCCTATCCCGGGAGCTGCAAATACCTCAAGGTTCCAGCGAATAGTCAGTAGCAAAGGTACCATGGTAAGTACCATTACCCAAATTCAACAATTATCAACACTGTGTCATTTTTGTTTCACCTATCTCTTCAACTGGCTTTTTACTTGATCATTTTAAACAAATCCCAAACACTGTGTCACTTCAAACCATAAATATTTCCATATGCATGAAGATTTTTAAAAATCATAACCACTATATTATTGGTCTAACAAAATTAACAGCAAGTCCTTAATATCATCATATAATACCAAGAACATAGTAAAATTTCCCCAATTGCCATATATCTTAATAAATATTTGCTGAATAAATGATGAACAAATGAATATGTGTCTGAGAGTAAACTTTCTAAAGCCTTGAAATGTGAAATAAAATTATCCTTATTAGAAACATTAGGATGACATATCAGAAGAACTATGGTTTTCAAACTTTTTAACATATTCCCCATAACTCTGTAGGTTTTCAAAATTTAAAAGGTGGAGAATTAGTTCAGCAAGTACTGTTTTAGTCATGCAGATGAAACCTAAGAGTAAAATTCTGTACTGGATATTTACTAAAGAAAAAAGAAGATATGTCTTTGCACAGATCCTTATACAGTAAAATTCATAGCAGATTGACTCATAATAACTAAACACTAGAAACAACCCAAATATGTATCAACTAGTGAATGGGTAAACTTTGATACATTCATACAATGTAACGCTACTCAGCAATAAAAAAATACACAAAAAAGATGGATGAATCTTACAAACATTATGTTGAATAACAAGAAGCCAGATGCAAGAGTATATACTCTGTGATTCCAATTAAATAAAATTTGAGAGCAGACAAAACTAATTTATAGTGAAAAGCTATCAGAATAGTGGTTGTCTGTGGGGAGTAGGGTGGGGTGGGATTGACTGGAAATGAGGCATGACGGAAATTTCTGAGGTGATGGCAATTTTATTGGGGGTTTAGTTACACAGATGTGTACAGTTTTCAAAACACATGGAATTGTACACTTAAGATTATGCATGTGTTTGTATGTACATTTTACCAAAACAGAATAAAATATTTAGGTAGATATCTTACTGATGTCAGCTATTTACTTTGAAATGCATCAGAAAAATAAGATGGCTTGACGAAAGATAGAGATATGCATATGTGGACAGATATGTGATAAAGCAACACAGAAAAATGTTAGCAGTAGAATCCACTTTGGGGTACACAGGTGTTTACTATACAATTCTTCCAGCTTTGATATGTGTTTAAAATTTTAAAAAAATAAAATGTAGAGAAAAATCTCCATAGTGGTTTTCAGAAGATGGGAGGATAAAAAAGGGGCTAGTTTGAGAACATATATGACTTAGCCTTTCTGAGATACTTGCTGAGCTGCCTCTCTAGCTGCCTTTGAATGAACTGACCTCCACTTCCAGTTCTTGTGTAAACCGGTAGCTTTTTGGCCATATCAACAAGCATCTGCTTCTGGACCTCAGGTCTCTCTTCATTTTCATAGCGCTCCTTGTCTGTGTAGGACAAGTGGAACTGGAAGCAGGAGTGAAAGGTAAGACTTTATTATCTAAGGTTAATAGAAAAGATTAAAACCAACAACAATAACTACTTTAATGAAATTATTTGTTACCTACCCTTGAAGCTCAGGTACCACTTTGTCTTAAAATGTTCTCTGGATAATTATTTCAATAATCTGGCTTTTATCTCAATCATCAAAAGCATGAGATATGTGTATTGTTTTATAAAGAAAATAAAACAGAGAGATTAAGTAACTTGCCTAAAGTTGCACTCAATCAACTAACAAGTGGCAATGTTGGACTTCAAACTCAATTCATCTGATTTCAATACTTGTCCCTTTCCATTGATTCATAATATGATGTTGCATACAGATGTGTAACATATTTTTGCCAGGGCCCTGTTGATAATTAACCATGCTTATCAAGTTGCAAGAGTTTTCATAGATGACACTGATAACACCCTTGGAGAAGCTGGATGAGACTGCTTGTAACATTGTCTGCATATTCTAATCATGTAAATAGGTGGAAATTTAGATATTCTCACTATTGAATACTTTTTTAGTCTGGTATGGAGCTTGTTGCTGCAATAGTGCCATATTTTGCTAATCTTGCAAAATATATACCAATGATCTTCAAAAGTAATACGAACCTGAAAGCATTTATTCTATCTGTGCCAAAGGGTAGACTGAGTTGAAAAAAAGGATATGGGGTCAAAATTTCTGGGTTTAAGTCTCATGTCTATCACTTAATAGAAAATCACTTTGCAAAATCAGACATTCTCAATCTGTTTCTTCGTCTGTAAAATAGAAGAAATAATATCTACTTCATAATATTGGTGCAGAAGTGCCGGATAAGAATAGGTAAATAAAAATCTCCTTTAGAAGTCTAATTTTTGAATTGTTTAAAAATATTTGAGGTTGCTGCTGGAGATTTTGTCACCACTAGGCCTGCCTTACAAGAGCTCCTGAAGGAAGCACTAAACATGGAAAGGAACAACTGGTACCAGCCACTGCAAAAACATGCCAAATTATAAACTCCATCAACTAATAGGCAAAATAACCAAGTAACATCATAATGACAGGATCAAATTCACACATAACAATATTAACCTTAAATATAAATGGGCTAAATGCCCCAATTAAAAGACAAAGACTGGCAAACTGGATAAAAAGGCAAGACCCATCAGTGTGCTGTATTCAGGAGACCCATCTCACGTGCAGAGACACATATAGGCTCAAAATAAAGGGATGGAGGAAGATCTACCAAGCACATGGAAAGCAAAAAACAACAACAACAACAAAAAAAAAACCAAAAAAAACAAAAACAAAAACAAAAACAATAAAAGGAGGGGTTGCAATCCTAGTCTCTGATAAAACAGACTTTATCTGTTTTTTTTTTTTAACCAACAAAGATCAAAAGAGACAACGAAGCCCATTACATAATGGTAAAGGGATCAATTCAATAAAAAGAGCTAACTATCCTAAATATATATATACACCCAATACAGGAGCACCCAGATTCATAAAGCAAGTCCTGAGAGACCTAAAAAGAGACTAAGACTCCACACAATAATAATGGGAGACTTTAATACCCCACTGTCAACATTGGAAAGATCAACGAGACAGAAGGTTAACAAGGATATCCAGGACTTGAACTGAGCTCTGCACCTAGCAGACCTAATAGACATCTACAGAACTCTCCACCCCAAATCAACAGAATATACACTCTTCTCAGCACCACATCGCACTTATTCCAAAATTGACCACATGGTTGGAAGTAAAGCACTCCTCAAACGTAAAAGAACAGAAATCATAACAAACTGTCTCTCCGACCACAGTGCAATCATATTAGAACTCAGGATTAAGAAACTCACTCAAAACCGCACAACTGCATGGAAATTAAACAACCTACTCCTGAATGACTACTGGGTAAATAACGAAATGAAGGCAGAAATAAAGATGTTATTTGAAGCCAATGAGAACAAAGACACAACATACCAGAATCTCTGGGACACATTTAAAGCAGTGTGTATAGGGAAATTTAGAGCACTTAAATGCCCACAAGAGAAAGAAGGAAAGATCTAAAATCGACACCCTGACATCACAATTGAAAGAACTAGAGAAACAAGAGCAAACAAATTCAAAAGCTAGCAGAAGTCAAGAAATAACTAAGATAAGAGCAGAACTGAAGGAGACAGAGACACAAAAAACCCTTCCAAAAAATCAATGAATCCAGGAGACGGTTTTTTTGAAAAGATCAACAAAAGTGATAGACTGCTAGAATGCTAGCAAGACTAATAAAGAAGAAAAGAGACACAATAAAAAATGATAAAGGGGATATCACCACCGATCCCACAGAAATACAAACTACCATCAGAATATACTATAAACACCTCTACAAAAATAAACTAGAAAATCTAGAAGAAATGGATAAATTCCTGGACATATCCATCCTCCCAAGACCAAACCAGGAAGAAGCTGAATCTCTGAATAGACCAATAACAGGCTCTGAAATTGAGGCAATAATTAATAACCTACCAACCAAAAAAAGTCCAGGACCAGACAGATTCACAGCCAAATTCTACCAGAGGTATAAAGGGGAGCTGATACCATTCCTTCTGAAACTATTCCAATCAATAGAAAAAGAGGGAATCCTCCCTAACTCATTCTATGAGGCCAGCATCATTGTGATACCAAAGGCTGGCAGTGACACAATAAAAAAAGAGAATTTTAGACCAATATCCCTGATGAACATCGATGTAAAAATCCTCAATAAAATACTGGCAAACCGAATCCAGCAGCACATCAAAAAGCTTATCCACCAAGATCAAGTTGGCTACATTCCTGGGATGCAGGGCTGGTTCAACAAATGCAAATGAATAAACATAATCCATCATATAAACAGAACCAAAGACAAAAACCACATGATTATCTCAATAGATGCAGAAAAGGCCTTTGACAAAATTCAACAGTCCTTCATGCTAAAAACACTCAATAAACTAGGTATTGATGGAACATATCTCAAAATAATAAGAGCTATTTATGACAAACCCACAGCCAGTATCATACTCAATGGGCAAAAACTAGAAGCAATCCCTTTGAAAACTGGCACAAGACAGGGATGCCCTCTCTCACCAATGCTATTCAACATCGTATTGGAAGTTCGGGCTAAGGCAATCAGGCAAGAGAAAGAAATAAAGGGTATTCAATTAGGAAAAGAGGAAGTCAAATTGTCCCTGTTTGCAGATGATATGATTGTATATTTAGAAAACCCCATCGTCTCAGACCAAAATCTCCTCAAGCTGATAAGCAACTTCAGCAAAGTCTCAGGATACAAAATCAATGTGCAAATCACAAGCATCCTTATACACCAATAACAGACAAACAGAGAGCCAAATCATGAGTGAACTCCCATTCACAATTGCTACAAAGAGAATAAAATACCTAGGAATCTTAATCCAGTCTACCATTGATGGACATTTGGGTTGGTTCCAAGTCTTTGCTATTGTGAATGGTGCTGCAATAAACATACATGTGCATATGTCTTTACAGTAGCATGATTTATAATCTTTTAGGTATATGCCCAGTAATGGGATGGCTGGGTCAAATGGTATTTCTAGTTCTAGATCCTTGAGGAATTGCCACACTGTCTTCCACAATGGTTGAACTAGTTTACAGTCCCACCAACAGTGTAAAAGTATTCCTATTTCTCCACATCCTCTCCAGTACCTGTTGTTTCCTGACTTTTTATGATTGCCATTCTAACTGGTGTGAGATGGTATCTCTTTGTGGTTTTGATTTGGGATGAGTTAATGGGTGCAGCACACCAACAAGGTACATGTATATATAAATATAACAAATCTACACGTTGTGCAGATGTACCATAGAACTTAAAGTATAATAATACAAAAATAAAAATCAAAAAATACCTAGGAATATAACTTACATGGGACGTGAAGGACCTCTTCAAGGAGAACTGCAAATCACTGCTCAACAAAATAAAATAGGACACAAACCAATGGAAGAACATTCCATGTTCAGGGATAGGAAGAATCAATATCATGAAAACGGCCATACTGCCCAAGTAATTTATAGATTCAATGCCACCCCCAACAAGCTACCAATGACTTTCTCAGAATTGGAAAAAGCTACCTTAAAGTTCATATGGAACCAAGAAAGAGCCCACATTGCCAAGACAATCCTAAACCAGAAGAACAAAGCTGGAGGCATCATGCTACCTGACTTCAAACTATACTATAAGGCTACAGTAACCAAAACAGCATGGTACTGGTACCAAAACAGAGATATAGACCAATGGAACAGAACAGGGGCCTCCGAAATAACACCACACATCTATAACCATCTGATCTTTGACAAACCTGACAAAAACAAGAAATGGGAAAAGTATTTCCTATTTAATAAATGGTGCTGGGAAAACTGGCTAGCCATATGTAGAAAGTTGAAACTGGATCCCTTCCTTACACTTTATACAAAAATTAATTCAAGATGGATTAGAGACTTAAATGTTATACTGAAAACTATAAAAACCCTAGAAGAAAACCTAGATAATACCATTCAGGTATAAGTAATCTAGAGATGATTTAAAGTATGTAGGAGGCTGTGAATGGGTTATATGCAAATACTATGGCATTTTATATAAGGAATCTGAGCATCTGCAATTTTTGTATCTATGGGAGGTCCTGAAACCAATCCCCTGTGGATACTGAGGAACAACTATATTTATAGGCCAAAAGACATGTAGAAGAATGTTCACTGGAGCTTTATTCATAACACACAAAAATGGAAACAAGCATACTTCAATGGCTGAATGGTTAAATCAAGTGTGATAAAAGGGAATAACTAACAGCAATCAAAGGAATCTACTAAAAACTGCATCAACATGGATAAATTTGAAAAACACTGTGTTGAGTGAAAGGTATACATAGAATAGTACCAACTATGATTCCATTTTTATGGACTTCGAAAACAGACAAAACCAATCTACGGTGATAGAAGTTAGAGTAGTAGTTACCTCCGAGAGGAGGCTGATTTGAAAAGAGGCATGAAGATTTATGAGGTACTAGAAATGTTTAAAATTTTAACCTGGATAGTGATTACATAGGTATAATATATGGGGACACATTCATCAAATTATTCTCTTTAAAACTTAATTCTGGTAGTAGAGTCTGTATGTTATACTTCTATAAAATAGCAGAACAAATAATAAAATATTTGAGATAACTTAAATATATCTAACTTAAAAAATTGGAAACATATAAAATCAAACACTCTGTTTTCAGAACCACACCTAGTGGTGCATTTTTATGGTACTGTCATTCTCAGGTAGAGTGAGAATTAAGTACCCTGCGTGGGGTATGTGGAAATATGTAGGGGCATTTTTGGCAATTACAATGAATGTGGTGCATTATAGGCAATTAATCCTTAGCCTAGGGTGCTAAAGATTCTCCAATGAACTGAACAAATTCACACAACTATTTTTCCCATTCAAAGGTCAGTAGGTAGTATGGGAGGGGCCTAGATGGCTGATTAGAAGCAGCAGTCCATGGCACTCGCGGAGAGGAATGAAAGTAGTGAGTGAGTTCAGCACCTTCAACTAAAATATACAGGTTTGGGCATTGGGACTGATTAGGCAAACAACTAGACTCATAGAGAATGAAGAAAAGCAGGATGGGGAAACAGCCCTCCCAGGAGTGGTACAGAGCCAAAAAACAAACAAACAAACAAACAAAAAGCCCCACCCCGAGACAAGGGAATTGGTGAATGATTGTGCCACCCTGCTCAGGAAATCATGCTTCTCCCACAGATCACTGCAACCCGCCGATAAGGAGATCCTCTGGTGATCCCATGCCACCAGGGCCTTGGGTCCGATACTCAAAGCTGTGTGGAGTCATGGCAGAGCAGCTGCTCAGCCACACACAGAGACCCGGGAGTTTTACATACTCCAGCCCCAGTATCCCCAGCAAGGTGGGAGATCCATTTGTACATATACCTAAGAAGAGGGCTAAATCCAGGCAGCCAAGCAGTGTCGTTCTGCAGGCCCCACTTCCATGGCACTATACAATCTAAGACACACTGGCTTGTAATTCTAGCCAGCCAACTGCAACAGGCTGAAGTCTGCCTGAGATGGGATAAAGTTCCTATGGGGAGGGGTGGCTGCCATCTCTGTGGTTCAGTCGGCTCAGCCATTCCAGCCTGCCAGCTTTGGAGAGTGCAAATGGTCCGGAGGAGTAAGGACCCCCCACAATGAAGCATACCTACTTTGCCAGGTTGTGGCCAGGCTGCTTCTTACGCAGGATCCCAATCCATTCCTCCTCACTGAGTGAAGCCTCTCTGTGGGGACTTCAGCCACTCCAGCCAAGGTTATACAGAGAGAGCTCTGATTTCTCCCTGGGACAGAGCTCTTGGGAGGTGGAGGAGCCACCATCTCTGCAGTTCAGTGAACTCAGCCATTTCAGCCTGCTGGTTTTAGAGAGTGAAAATTGTCCTGATGAGGAAGGGTCAGTTTGGAAAATTTTGGACTTATCTATTCATGCTAAATATATACAACACAATGCAGGACAGCTGCTTTGGCAGATTGTGGCCAGACTGCTTCTTTTTTTGTGTTGTTTTGTTTTGTTTTTCTTTCTTTTTTTTTTTTTTTTTTTTGAGATGAAGTTTCACTCTTGTTGCCCAGGCTGGAGTGCAATGGCACAATCTCGGCTCACTGCAACCTCTGCCTCCCAGGTTCAAGTGATTTTCCTGCCTCAGCCTTCCAAGTAGCTGGGATTACAGGCATGGGCCACGATGCCTGGCTAATTTTGTATTTTTAGTAGAGACGGAGTTTCTCCATGTTGGTCAGGCTGGTCTCGAACTCCCGACCTAAGGTGATCCACCCGCCTCGACCTCACAAAGTGATGGGATTACAGGCATGAGCCACCGTGCCTGGCCACACTGCTTCTTTAAGTGGGACTCCGACCCATTTCTCCTCACTGGGCAGGACCTCCCTGTGGGGTCTTCAGCCACTCCACCTAGGGTTATAGGGACAGGGTTCTGAACTTTCCCTGGGATAGAGCTCCCATGGGGAGGGGTGGCTGTCATCTCTGTGGTGCAGTTGATTCAGCCATTCCAGTCTGCTGGCTTTGCAGACTTCAAATTTTCTGGACAAGAGTGGATTCCCTCCAGTAGAGCAACCCTGCTCTGCCAAAAAGCAGCCAGACTGCTTCTTTAAGTGGGTTCCTGATTTCATTCTTCCTGATTGGGTGAAACTTCCCAACAGGGGTCTCGAGATACCTCCTATAGGTGCATTTGGGCCAGAAACAGGTCAGTACCCGCCTGGGATGGAGCTTCCAGAGAAAGGAGAAGGCTGCCATCTTTGCTGTTTCACAGTCTTCACTGGTGATACATCCAGGTATGAAAAAAATAAAAATAAAAATGAGGCAAGTAGGGTCTGGAGCAGACCTGCAGCAAACCACAGCAGCCCTATAGGAGAGTGGCCTGACTGTTAAAAGAAAAACAAACAGAAAACAACAACATCAACAGAAAAGACCCCACAAAAAACTCATTCAAAGGTCATCAACCTCAAAGATCAAAGGTAGATAAGCTCACAAATATGAGAAATAATCAACACAAAAATGCTGAAAACAAAACGCCAGAGTGTCTCTACCCCTCTCAAATGAAGGCAACACCTCTAGAGCAAGGGCACAGAACTGGGTTGCGGTTAAGATGGCTGAATTGACAGAAGTAGGCTTCAGAAGGTGGGTAATAACAAACTTCACTGAACTAGAAGCAGCATGTTGTAACCCAATGCAAAGAGGCTAAGAATCATGAGAAAACAATACAGGAGCTGATAGCCAGAATAGCCAGTTTAGGGAGGAATATAACGGACCTGATGGAGCTAGAAAACACAATATGACAACTTTACAATGCAATCATAAGTATGAAGAGCAGAATAAATAAAGCAGAGGAAGGAATCTCAGAGCTTGAAGACTATCTTTCTGAAACAAGACAGACAAGAATAGAGAATAAAGAGTAAAATGAATGAATAAAATCTGAGAAATATGGAATCATGTAAAGAGAGCAAACCTACAACTGATTGGGGTACCTGAAAGAGATGGCGTGAATGGAACCAAGTTGGAAAATATATTTCAGGATATCATCCAGGAAAACTTCCCCAGTCTAGCAAGACAGGCCAACATTCAAATTCAGGAAATGCAGAGAACCCCAGTAAGATACTCCATGAGAAGATCAATTCCAAGGCACATAATCATCAGACTCTCCAAGGTTGAAATAAAGAAAATATTCAGGCAGCCAGAGCAACCTCTGCCTCCTGGGTTCAAGCGACTCTCCTGCCTCAGACTCCCAAGTAACTGGGATGACAGGCATGCACCACCATGCCCAGCTAATTTTGTACTTTTAGTAGAGATGGGGTTTCTCCATGTTGGTCAGGCTAGTCTTGAACTCCCTACCTCAGGTGATCTGCCTGCCTTGGCCTCCCAAAGTGCTGGGATTACAGGATGAGCCACATGCTCAACCCTGGCATAATGTTTTCAAGGTTCATCCGTGTTGTACCAAGTATCAGTACTACATTCCTTTTCATGGCTGAATAAAATTCCAGCCAGTGTATGGACACACAACACCTTCATTATCCATTTATTCACTGATGAAAATTTGGACTGTTTCTACCTTTTGGCTATAGTGAATAGTGCTGCTACGAACAGTCATGTATAAGTACTTATTTGAACACTTGTTTTCAATTATTTCGGGTATATATCTAGGAGTGGGATTTCTAGGTCACATGGTAATTATATATTTAACTTCATGAAAATTTGCACAGCTGTTTTCACATCAGTCATACCATTTTACATTCCTAGAAGCAATGTATGAAGATTCTGATTTCTTCACATCTTCACCAAGAGTTATTATTTTTCATTCATTCATTTATTTAATTTGGCTATCCTAGTGGGTATCTATCACGGTCTTGTTTGCATTTCTCTAATAACTAATGATGTCAAGCATCTTTTCGTGTGCTTTTTGGCTATTTGTATATATTCTTTGGAGACATGTCTATTCAAATCCTTTCACCAGTTTTAAATTGGGTTGTTTGTTTTCTTGTTGTTTATTTGTAGAAATTCTTGATATATTCTAAACACTTGACACATCAGATACATGACTTGCAAATATTTTCTCCCATTCTTTGGATGATCATCTCACTTTCTTGATAGTGTTGTTTGATGTACAAAAGGATTTTTTTTAACTTTGATGAAGTCAAATTTATCCATTTTTTCTTTTATTGCTTGTGCTTTTGGTATCAAATAATTCATTGCCAAATCCAAGATAATAAAGAGTTTCCCCTAAGTTTTATTCAAAGAGTTTTGTAAGTTTAGGTCTTACATTTAATTATTTGGTCCTTTTAAAAATAATGTGATACATATGCGTAACAAAAAATTTAACCATTTTAAAGTATATAGTTCAGTAGCATTAAGTACATTCACATTATTGTTCAACCATCACTACCATCCATCTCCAGAACTTTATTCATCTTCCCAAACTGAAATTCTATACTCATTAAACAACTCCACATTTCCCTCTCCTCCCAGTCCTAGCAAAGACCATTCTACTTTTTCTCTGTGAATTCAACTACTTTAGGTACCTCATACAAGTAGAATCATACATATTTGCCTTTTGTTACTGGTTTATTTCACTTAGCATGATGTCCTGAAGTTTCATCCATGTAACAGTATGTGTCAGAATTCCCTTCTCTTTCAAAAGCTGAATAATATTCCATTGTATGTATATACATGACTTTACTTACCAATTCATTTGGGTTGCTTCCACCTTTTGGCTATTGTGAATAGTGCTATAAACATAGGTATACAGCCATCTATTTGAGACCTTGCTGTCAACTCTTTTGGGTATAAACCCAAAAGTGGAATTGCTAGACCCTGTGGTGGTGCTATTTTTAACTATTTGAGGAACCATTATACTGTTTTCCATAGTAGTTACACCATTTTACCATTCCCACCAACAGCCCTCAAATGTTCCAATTTCTTTACATCTTCACCAACACTTGCTGTTTTCCAGTGTTTTTTTTTTTATAGTAAGCCTTTTAATAAAGGTTTTAATAAAGGTTTTAATAAAGGGTGTGAGGTGGTATCTCATTGTTTTGATTTGCATTAATCTAATGATTAATGATATTCAGCATCTTTTCATGTGCTTCCCTGTGATGGTTAATACTGAGTGTCAATGTGATTGGATTGAAGGATGCAAAGGATCCTGGGTGTGTCTGCAAAGGTGCTGCCAAAGGAGATTAACATTTCACTCAGTGGGATGGGGAAGGCAGACCCACCCTTAATCTGAGTGGGCACCATCTAATCAGCTACCAGCGAATATAAAGCAGGCAGAAAAACGTGAAAAGACTAGACTGCCTAGCCTCCAAGGCTACATCTTTCTACCATGCTGGACCCTTCCTGCCCTCGAACATCGGACTCCAAGTTCTTCAGTTTTGGGACTCGGACTGGCTTTCCTTGCTCCTCAGCTTGCAGATGGCCTATTGTGGGCCCTTGTGATTGTGTGAGTTAATACTTAACAAACTCCTGAAGTTTCACGGCTTGTGAGAGGCGAGGAGTTTAGTGACACTATACATAATACCTTTGACCATATGTGGAGAACCAAGGAACACATAATCTTTCTCCCATCCTTCCCCAAAGAAACATGTGGCCTTTTACCAGGGTAGCTGCATTGGGGAAAGGGAAATGATCAGACATTTTGGGGACTACTGGACACTGGCTCTGAGCTGATGATTCCAGGCAAGCAAAAATGTCATTATGGTCCTCCAGTTAAAGTAGGGGCTTATAGAGGTCAGGTAATTAATGGAGTTTTAGCTCAGGTCCGATTTACAGTGTCCAGTGTCCAGTGGGTCCCTGGACTCATCTTGTGGTCATTTCCCCAGTGCCAGAATGCATAATTGACATAGACATACTTAGCAGCTGGCAGAACCCCCACAATGGCTCCCTGATTGGTAGGGTGAGGGTTATTATGGTGGGGAAGGCCAAATGGAAGCCATTAGAGTTGCCTCTACCTAGAAAAATAGTAAATCAAAAACAATATTGCATCCCTGGAGGGACTGTGATTAGTGTCACCATCAAGGACTTGAAAGATGCAGTGGTAGTGATTCCCACTACATCCTCGTTCAACTCTCCAATTTGGCCTGCACAGAAGACAGATGGATTTTGGAGAATTACAGTGGATTATCGTAAGCTTCACCGAGTGGTGACTCCAATTGCAGCTGCTGTAACAGATGTGGTTTCATTGCTTGAGCAAATTAACACATCTCCTGGTACCTGGTATGTAGCCATTGACTTGGTAAATGCCTTTTTCTCCATTCCTGTCCATAAGGCCCACCAGACGCAATTTGCCTTCAGCTGGCAAGGTCAGTAACATACCTTTATTGTCCTACCTTAGGAGTATATCAACTCTGTCTTTGTGTCATTATCTTATTCAGAGAGACCTTGATCATTTTTTGCTTCTGCAAGATATCACACTGGTCCATTACATTGATGATATTATGCTGATTGGATCCAGTGCGCAAGAAGTAGCAAATACACTGGACTCATTGCTGAGACATTTGCATGCCAGAGGATGGGAAATAAATCCGACTAAAATTCAGGGACCTTCTACCTCAGTAAAATTTCTACAGGTCCAGTGGTGTGAGGCCGTCAAAATATTCCTTCTGAGGTGAAGGATAAGTTGCTGCATTTCGCCCCTCCTACAACCAAGAAATCAGCACAATGCCTAGTGGGCCTATTTGGATTTTGGATGCAACACATTCCTCATTTGAGCGTGTTTCTTTGGCCCATTTATTCAGTGACCCAAAAGGCTGCCAGTTTTGAGTTGGGTCCAGAACAGGAAAAGGCTCTGCAACAGGTCCAGGCTGCTGTGCAAGCTGCTCTGCCACTTGGGTTATATGACCCAGCAGATCCAATGGTGCTTGAAGTGTCAGTGGCAGACAGGGATGCTGTTTGGAACCTTTAGCGGGCTCCCACAGGTGAATCACAGCAGAGGCCTCTAGGATTTTGGAGCAAGGCTCTGCCATCTTCTGCAAATAACTACTCTCCTTTTGAGAGACAGCTCTTGGCCTGTTACTGGGCCTTGGTGGAAACTGAACGATTGACTATGGGTGATAAAGTCACCATGTGACCCGAACTGTCTATCATGAACTGGGCACTCTGTGACCCATCTAGCCATAAAGTGGGTTGTGCACATCAGTATTCTATCATCAAATGAAGTGGTATATATGTGATCATGCTCGAGCAGGTCCTGAAGGCACAAGTTACATGAGAAGGTAGCTCAAATGCCCATGGTCTCCACTCCTGTCATCTTACCTTCTCTCCCCCAGCCTGCACTGATGGCCTCATGGGGGGGGTTCACTATGATCAGTTGACAGAGGAAGAGATTACTAGGGCCTGGTTCACAGATGGTTCTATATGAAATGCAGGCACCTCCCAAAAGTGGACAGCTGCAGCACTACAGCCCCTTCCTAGGACATCCCAGAAGGACAGCAGTGTAAAGAAATCTTCCCAAGGGGCAGAACTTTGAGCAGCACAGCTGGTTGTGTACTTTGCATGGAGGAAGAAATGGCCACATGTGCAATTATATACTGATTCATGGGCTCTAGCCAATGGTTTGGCTGGATGGTCAGGGATTTGGAAGAAGCATGATTGGAAAATTGGTGACAAAGAAATTTGAGGAAGAGGTATGTGGATGGATTTCTCTGAGTGGTCATAAACTGTGAAGCTATTTGTATCCCATGTGAGTGGTCACCAACGGGTGACTTCAGCAGAGGAGGATTTTAATAATCAAGTGGATAGGGTGACCTGTTCTGTGGACATCACTCAGACTCTTTCCCCAGCCACCCCTGTCATCGCCCAATGGGCCCATGAAAAAAGTGGCTGTGGTGGCAACGATGGAGGTTATGCATGGGCTCAGTGACATGGACCTCCACTCACCAAGGTCGACTTGGCTATGGCCACTGCTGAGTGCCCAATTTTGCCAGCAGCAGAGACCAATACTCAGCATTCAAACTGGCACCATTCCACGGGGTGATCAGTCAGCTACCTGGTGGCAGGTTGATTATATTGGACTTCATTTGTCAGGAACAGGCAGAGGTTTTTCCTCACTGGAATAGATATTTACTCTGAATATAGGTTTGCCTATCCTGCACACAATGCTTCTGTCAATACTATAATCCATGGACTCATGGAATTCCTTATCCACCATCATGGTAATCCACACAGCACTGTCTCTGACCAACACACTCACTTTACGGCTAAAGAGGCAGTGGGCTCATGCTCATGGAATTCCCATGTTCCCTATCATTCTGAAGTAGTCGGATTGATAGAACGGTGGAATGGCCTTTTGAAATCACAATTACAACGTCGACTAGGTGACAATACTTTGCAGAGCTGGGGCACAGTTCTCCAGAAGGCCATGTATGCTTTGAATCAACGTCCAATATATGGTACTCTATCTTGCATAGGCAGGATTCATGTGTCCAGAAATCAAGTGGTGGAAGTGGAAGTGGCACCACTCACTATCACCCCTAGTGATCCACTAGCAAAATTTTTGCTTCCTGTTCCCACAACATTACGTTCTGCTTGCCAAGAGGTCTTTGCTCCAGATGGAGGAACACTGCCACCAGGAGACACAACAATGACTCCATTAAACTGGAAGTTAAGATTGCCTGGACACTTTGGGCTCCTCTTACTTTTAAATCAACAAGCTAAGAATGGAGCTATAGTGTTCCCTGGGGTGACTGACCCAGACTATCAAGATGAAATCAGTTTACTACTCCACAACAGAGGTAAGAAAGAGTGTGCATGTAATACAGGAGTAGAAGAAGATGGTCACCAATTCCAGCTACAACCACATGACCAGTTGCAGAAACAAGAACTATAATTGTCATATTTCCTCCTTCTTTTCTTAATAACATATTTGTGCATGTATACACTTGTACTAAGAAAATATCTTCCTTCTATTTCCTTTTTCCTTTACCATGTGACATAAGATTTATTGACTTCATATCAGCATTTAAGTACTGTTAGCTTTATGTAATAGCATTTGGTTTGGGTATTGGTGCATTTCGGGTTGCATGAAGGATAGTTGTATCATGTCAGGCATAATTGTGACCTTATTATTGTCTTTATTTGAAGATTATGTATGATCTCAGGAGATGTGTATGGTTTCAACTTGACAAGGGGTGGACTTGTAATGGTTAATACTGAGTGTCAACTTGATTGGATTGAAGGATGTAAAGTATTGATCCTGGGTGTGTCTGTAAGGGTGCTGCCATAGGAGATTAACATTTGAGTCAGCAGGCTTGGGAAGGCAGACCCACCCTTAATCTGGGTGGGCACCATCAAATCAGCTGCCAGTAAACACAAAGCAGGCAGAAAAATGTGAAGACTAGACTGGCCTACCCTCCAAGCCTACATCTTTCTCCTGTGCTGGAATTTCATACCCTCGAATATCGGACTCCAAGTTCTTCAGTTTTGGGACTCAGACTGGCTTTCCTTGCTCCTCAGCTTGCTGATGGCTTATTGTGGGATCTTGTGATTGTGTGAATTAATACTTAATAAACTCCCCTTTATATATGTACTTCTATTATACTTTTATATACTCCCATATATGTGTGTGTATATATAATCCCCTTTATATATGTATATTATATATGTATTATATATATAATATTATATATTATTAGTTCTGTCCATCTAGAGAACCCTGACTAAAATATTCCTGATCATTGAGATATCTTCTTTGGAGAACTGTCAAGTTCTTTACCCATTTTAAAACTGATCTGCACATATAACCCTTGAAACTAAAATAAACATTGAATTTATTTTAAAAAATGAGTTTTTTGTTTAGTTGTAGTTTTTAAATATTCTGTATATTAACTCTTAATCTAAAATATGACATATTTTCTGCTATTCTGTAGGCTGCCTTTTCACTCTTTTAAATGTATCCTTTGACATATGAAAATGTTTAATTATGATGTAGTCCAATTTATGTATGTTTACTTTTTTACAGTGTTGGTGTCATATCCAAGAAATTGCCAAACCAATGTTATAAAAATATTCCTCTGTGGTTTTTTTTCTAAGTTTTATAATCCTAGCTCTTAAGTTTAGATCTTGGATCTATTTTGAGTTAATTTTTGTATATGGTGTGAGGTAAGGGTTCTATATAATTCTTTTGGATATGGACATCCAGTTATCCCAACACCACTTGTTGAAGACTGTGCATTCTCCATTAGAATGCTTTCAGCATGGTTGTTGAAGATTTCTGACCAAATATGCGAGTGTTTGTTGTTGGGCTCTTTATCCTATTTCACTGGTCTACATATCTGGCCTTATGCCTGTACCACATAGTTTTTATTACTGTAGTTTTTGTAGTAAATTCTGAAATAAGTAAGTGTGAAGCTACAACTTTGTTCTTCTTCAAGACTGTTTTGAGTATGTGGGATCTCTTGATATTCCATATAAATTTTAGAAAATGATTATTTTATTTCTGCAAAAAAATAATTGGGATTTTGATATAAATTGCATTAAATCTATAGAATGATTTGGGTAGTGTTTACATTTTAACAATATTAACTCTTCCAATTCATGAATACAGGATGCCTTTCCCTTTATTCACGTCTAATTTCCTTCAGTGACATTTTTTAGTTTTCACTTTAGAAGTCTTTCACCTTTTTGATTATGTTTATTCCTAAGTATTTTATTATTTTTGGTGCTGTTATAAATAAAATTGATTTTTTAGTTTCCTTTCAGATTGTTCATTGTTAGCATATCAAAACATAATTGGTTTTGTGTGATGTGGTGATTTTGTATCCTGCAACTTTGCTGAATTCATTTATTATTTATAATAGTTTTTTACATGTAGAATATTTACAGTTTTCTATATGTAAGATCACACCTACAAACAGAGATAATTTTACTTCTTCCTGTTCAATTTCAATGCCTTTTATTTGATTTTCTTGCCTACTTGCACTGGCCAGAGGAAGCATTTCTTATTTTTTTTAAAGAAATTTGGGAAGGATTGATGTTAACTATTCCTCAAATATTTGATAGAATTCATCTGTGAAGCCTTCTGGTCCTTGGGTTTTCTTTGGTGGCAGGTTTTTGATTATTAATTCTATATCTTTACTTGTTAAAAATCTATTCAGATTTTTTATTTCTTCTTGAGTCAGTTTTGGCAGTTTGTGTCTTTCTAAAAGTTTTTCCATTTCATCTAGGTTATCAAATTTTGGGGCACATAATTCTTCATATTATTTTCTTATAATTCAATTTATTTAAAGTTGGTAGTAACACCTCCACTTTCACTTTTGATATTAGTAACTTATGTCTTCTTTTTTTCCTCCCTCCTTCCCTTCCTTTGTTCCTTCTTTCCTTTCTTCCCTCCCTCCCTTCCTGTCTAATATAAGTAATTTGTGCCTGTACTCTTTTTATCTTCCTTTCTCCTCCCTTCCCTCTCTTCTCCTCTCCTCCTCTTCCTCCCCTTCCTTCCCTTCTCTCCTCTTTTCCCTTCTCTTCCCTCCTTTCCTTTTCAGTCTAGCTAAATAAAGGTTTGACAATTTTGTTAACCTTTTTAGAGTCTCACTTCTGGTTTTGTTGGGTCTCTATATTATTTTCTATTCCATATTTTGTTTACTTCTGTTCTAATCTTTATTATTTCCTTCTGATTACTTTGGTTTTAGATTGCTATTTATTTATTTTTTTTAAGTTGCAAAGTCAGACCATTTTGAAAGTTTTATCCTTTTTAAATGTAGGTGTTTACAGCCATAAATTTTTCTCTGAGTACTGCTTTATTGCATCCCCTAATTTCTGGTAAGTTTTTTTCTTGTTTTCATTCATCTCAAAATATTTTCTAATTTCCCTTATGCTTTCTTATTTGATTCATTTGTTAAGCATGTGTTTAATTTCCACATATTTATGAAACTGTAGCTTTCTTTGTGTTATTGATTTCTGGTTTCATTCCATCACAGTCAGAGAAAGATATTTTGTATGATTTCAGTCTTTTATATTTATTGAGTCTTGTATTATGGCCTAAAATAGTCTATACTGGAAAATGTTCCATGTACACTTAGGAAGAAAGTACATTTTGCTCTTTTTGGGTGGAGTGATCTATACAGGTGTGTTATACATAGCTCGTGTGGTGGTGTTCAAATTCTCCATTTCCTTATTGACCTTCTGTTTAGTTATTCTGTCCATTAATGCAAGTGGAGTACTGAAGTCTCCAACTATTACTATGTAACTGTTATTGTGTATTTTTTTTCTTTACTTCTGTTGGTTTTTTCGTCTTATAATTTGGGGCTCTCTTATTACATGCATATATTTTATAACTGTCACATATTCTTGATAAATTGACTCTTTTGTAAATATATAATGTCCTTCTTTGTCTCTTGTAACCTTTTTTTTACTAAAAAAGTCTTTGTTGTATGATATTAATATAACCACCCTTGCTCTGTTTTGATTACTATTTACTAGGAATATCTTTTTCTAGCTTTACATTTTCAACCTATTTATGTCTCTGGTTCTAAAGTTAGATTTTGTAAACAGTATAAAGGTAAATCACAATTTTTTATCCATTCTGTCAATCTCAACCTTTTAATTGAATAGTTTAATCCATTTATGTTTCAAGCAGTTACTTATTATGAATAACTTCTATCATTTTCCTCTTTATTTTCTTCATATCTCATATCTCTTACATTCCTCAATTCCTACATTATTGCTTTTCTCTGTAGTTAACTTTATTTTTCTTGTGCATCATTTTGGTTTCATTAAGGAGACAGTATTTTTCCTAATGTTTGGAGGCTGGAAAGTTTCCCCTATTGTTCTTTTTCTACTTTGGAACCTACCTTAATTTAGAATAGTTACACATTACAAATACCTAACATAATCACAAATTATTTCATGAACACTTACAAATATTGCATGAAACACTTGTATTTAAGGTAACACAGTCTGAAAATGATTGATTTAACTATTGTGCTTTTTTCTCATTTGTATTTCAGAGTCTCACTGGAATGAAATAACAGCACTAAATAAATAAAACAATCACTAAAATAATAGTTTCATAGAATTGAATTAGATGAGGCCTCAGAGTCCAAGTGGGTCCTTGTTTTCTAATTATCTCACCAATGCAGGTAGTGGTTTCCTACTCTTTTTAAAATTTGAGACAGGGTCTTACTCTCACTCAGACTGGAGTCTAGTGGCACCATCACAGGTCACTGCAGCCTCAAACTCCTGGGTTTAAGTAATCCTCTGCCTCAGCCTCCTGAGTAACTGGGAACACAGGTGTGCTCCACCATGCCCAGCTAATTAAAAAATTCTGTGTATTGACAAGGTCTCACTTTTTTGCTGAGGTCTCAAACTCCTGGCTTTAAGTGATTCTCCTGCCTCAGCCTCCCAAAATGTTGGGAATACAGGTGTGAGCCACAGCACCCAGTTGGCTTCCTAGTATTAAAGATATCCAGAGCAGGTGATTTCACAAACTCCTTCAATAGCCTATCCTACCCTCAATTCACCTTTATCACTAGGAGTTCTTTAAGATTTTTGTCTCTTCTTGCTTTATTGTCATTTCTACTTTTCTCTGTTCTTATCCTTTAAGAAGTAACCAATATTCTTACCTTCTGGTTTGGCTGCTGTGGGAGTGTAAAGATAGACTTCCAGTAGGTCCAGGTAAAGAACACAAAGATGGCATGGTAGAATATGAGGTAAATAACTGAAATAAAAAAAATCAGTGTTTATACTATCTTTTTATCCATTTCTAAAGGTTCAAAAACACAAAGCTCCATCACAAATTTTTATTTTGTTTTCCTATTAACATGTATTCTCTGGTATTATTATGATGGGTTAATTCTATTTTCCCATACAGTGACAGAAACAAGCCATAATGAAAAACTTGAAACAAAGACTTTCTGCAAGTTGAATACCTTAAAAGTTGCCATGTGATTCTTGAAGTAAAGGGGGAATGTCCTTTATGACAATGTAGGGAAAACTACTTCAGCCAATTGTCATTATCTTTGCTACTTTGAGTACTGAAAGGTGATAATGACACAATTTACACAGCATTTTAGAGTTTACAACATGCTTTCACGTATATTATTTCATTTTATTTTCTCAATAAATTTGTAAGATAGGTAATAAGATCGGGATAGTCGATTAACTACCAGAGGCAGTTGATTAACCAAAGTCACACAGGTAGTCTATAATGTAGCCAGGTGTTAAAGACTAAACACTTTTTTTCTTGTAAAAATTTTTGTATAAATTCACACAGTACAAGTAAAATTTCGTTACATGGATATAGGTTGCACAGTGGTGTAGTTAGGGCTTTCAAGAGTATCTATCACCTGAATAATGTACATAGTACCTACTAAGTAGTTTCTCATCATCCACCCATCTCCCACCCCCTCACCCATACCAGTCTCTATTTTCTATCATTCCACATCCTATTTCCATATGTACACATTATTTAGCTTCCACTTATGAGTGAGAACATGAGGTATTTGTCTTTCTGTTTCTGAGTTGTTTCACTTAAGATAATGGCCTCCAGTTACATCCATCTTGCTGCAAAAGACAGGATTTCATTCTTTCTTACGGCTGAATAGTATTCCATTGAAGATTATATACTTTTGAAGTGTGGGTTGTACTTTTGAGACAGTTATAAAAGTGGCTTTCTATTACCTTTCTTTTCACACTCTTTGCCTTTTAGATAGCTCTTCTCATATGGGATATTCTGGTATTCTCCACAGAGGTGGTTATAAGACTACAAGACAGACGGTCGGGAGCAAGATGGCCAAATACGAACAGCTCCAGCCTCCAGCTCTCAGCGTGAGCGACACAGAAGACGGGTGATTTCTGCATTTTCAACTAAGTTACTGGGTTCATCTCACTGGGGAGTGCCGGACAATCAGTGCTGGTCAGCTGGTGCAGCCTGACCAGCAAGAGCTGAAGCAGGGCAAGGCATTGCCACACCTGGGAAGCGCAAGGGGGAAGGGAATCCCTTTTCCTAGTCAAGGGAAACTGAGACACACAACACCTGGAAAATCGGGTAACTCCCACCCAAATATTGTGCTTTACCAAGGGTCTTAGCAAACGGCACACCAGGAGATTATATCCTACACCTGGCCTGGAGGGTCCCACACCCACGGAGCCTCCCTCATTACTAGCACAGCAGTCTGAGATCTAAGGGCAAGGCAGCAGCGTGGCTGGGGGAGGGGTGCCCGCCATTGCTGAGGCTTAAGTAGGTAAACAAAGCCTCCAGGAAGCTCGAACTGGGTGGAGCTCACCACAGCACAAAGAGGCCTGCCTGTCTCTGAAGACTCCACCTCTGGGTGGAGTCTGACAGCTTTGAAGAGAACAGTGGATCTCCCAGCACTGAGGTTGAGATCTGAGAATGAACAGACTGCCTGCTCAAGCGAGTCGCTGACCCTTGAGTAGCCTAACTGCGAGACATCCCCTACTAGGTGCAGACCGACACCTCACACCTCACATGGCAGGGTACACCCCTGAGACGAAGCTTCCAGAGCAAGAATCAGACAGCAGCACTCGCTGTTCAGCAATATTCTATCTTCTGCAGCCTCTGCTGCTGATACCCAGGCAAACAGGGTCTGGAGTGGACCTCAAGCAATCTCCAACAGACCTACAGCTGAGGGTCCTGACTGTTAGAAGGAAAACTAACAAACAGACAGGACACCCACACCAAAACCCCATCAGTACGTCACCAGCATCAAAGACCAAAGGCAGATAAAACCACAAAGATGGGGAAAAAGCAGGGCGGAAAAGCTGGAAATTCAAAAAATCAGAGCGCAACTCCCCCTCCAAAGGAACGCAGCTCATCGCCAGCAATGGATCAAAGCTGGACGGAGAATGACTTTGACGAGTTCAGAGGAGAAGGCTTCAGTCCATCAAACTTCTCAGAGCTAAAGGAGGAACTACGTACCGAGAGCAAAAAACTAAAAATCTTGAAAAAATAATGGAAGAATGGATAACTAGAATAATCAACGCAGAGAAGGCCATAAACGAACAGACAGAGATAAAAACCATGACATGAGAGATATGTGACAAACACACAGGCTTCCATAACCGACTTGATCAACTGGAAGAAAGAGTATCAATGATTGAAGATCAAATGAATGAAATGAAGTGAGAAGAGAAGTCTAGAGAAAAAAAAGGAAAAAGAAAGGAACAAAGCCTCCAAGAAATATGGGATTATGTGAAAAGACCAAATCTACGTCTGATTGGTATGCCTGAAAGTGAGGGGGAAAATGGAACTAAGTTGGAAAACACTCTTCAGGATATCATCCAGGAGAACTTCCCCAGCCTAGTAAGGCAGGCCAACATTCAAATTCAGGAAATACAAAGAATGCCACAAAGATACTCCTCGAGAAGAGCAACTCAAGACACATAATTGTCAGATTCACCAAAGTTGAAATGAAGGAAAAAATGTTAAGGGCAGCCAGAGAGAAAGGTCGGGTTACCCACAAAGGGAAGCCCATCAGACTCACAGCAGCTCTCTCGGCAGAAACTCTACAAGCCGAAAGAGAGTGAGGGCCTATATTAAACATTCGTAAAGAAAAGAATTTTTAACCCAGAATTTCATATCAAGCCAAACTAAGTTTCATCAGTGAAGGAGAAATAAAATCCTTTACAGACAAGCAAATGCTTAGAGATTTTGTCACCACCGCCTGCCCTACAAGAGATTCTGAAGGAAGCACTAAACATGGAAAGGAACAACCGGTACCAGTCATTGCAAAAACATGCCAAAATGTAAAGACCATCCATGCTGGGAAGAAATTGCATCAACTAACGAGCAAAATAACCAGTTAATATCACAATGACAGGATCAAGATCACACATAACAATATTAACCTTAAATGCAAATGCACTAAATGGTGCAATTAAAAGACACAGACTGACAAATTGGATAAAGAGTCAACAAACATCAGTTCGCTGTATTCAGGAGACCCATCTAACCTGCAGAGACACACCTAGGCTCAAAATAAAGGGATGGAGGAAGATTTACCAAGCAAATGGAGAACAAAAAAAAGCAGGGGTTGCAATCCTAGTCTCTGATAAAACAGACTTTAAACCATCAAAGATCAAAAGAGACAAAGAAGGTATTACATAACGGTAAAGGGATCAATTCAACAGGAAGAGCTAACTATCCTAAATATATATGCACCCAATACAGGAGCACCCAGATTCATAAAGCAAATCCTTAGAGACTTACAAAGAGACTTAGACTCCCATACAATAATAATGGGATGCTTCAACACCCCACTGTCAACATTAGACAGATCAAGGAGACAGAAAGTTAACAAGGATATCCAGGAATTGAACTCAACTCTGCACCAAGTGGACCTAATAGATATCTACAGAACTCTCCACTCCAAAGCAAGATAATATATATTCTTCTCAGCACCACATCACACTTATTCCAAAATTGACCACATAGTTGGAAGTAAAGCACTCCTCAGCAAATGGAAAAGAACAGAAATTATAACAAACTGTCTCTCACACCACAGTGCAATCAAACTAGAACTCAGGACTAAGAAACTCAATCAAAACTGCTCAACTACATGGAAACTGAACAACCTGCTCCTGAATGACTACTGGGTACATAACGTAATGAAGGCAGAAATAAAGATGTTCTTTGAAACCAATGAGAACAAAGATACAATATACCAGAATCTCTGGGACATATTTAAAGCAGTGTGTAGAGGGAAATTTATAGCACTAAATGCCCATAAGAGAAAGCTGGAAAGATCTAAAATTGACACCCTAACATCACAATTAAAAGAACTAGAGAAGTAAGAGCAAACACATTCAAAAGCTAGCAGAAGGCAAGAAATAACTAAGATCAGAGCAGAACTGAAGGAAATAGAGACACAAAAAACCCTCCAAAAAATCAATCAATCCAGGAGCTGGTTTTTTGAAAAGATCAACAAAATTGATAGACCGCTAGCAAGACTAATAAAGAAGAAAAAAGAGAAGAATCAAACTGACGCAATAAAAAACGACAAAGGGGATATCACCACCGACCCCACAGAAATACAAACTACCATTAGAGAATACCATAAATACTTCTACACAAATAAACTAAAAAACCTAGAAGAAATGGATGATTTCTTGGACACTTAAACTCTCTCAAGACTAAACTAGGAAGAAATTGAATCCCTGAATAGACCAATAGCAGGCTCTGAAATTGAGGCAAAAATTAATAGTCTACCAAACAAAAGAAGTCCAGGACCACATGGATTCACAGCCGAGTTCTATCAGAGGTCAAAGGAGGAGCTGGTACCATTCCTTCTGAAACTATTCCAATCAATAGAAAAAGAGGGAATCCTCCCTCACTCATTTCATGAGGCCAACATCATCCTGATACCAAAGCCTGGCAGAGACACAACAAAAAAGAGAATTTTAGACCAATATCCCTGATGAACATCGATGCCAAAATCCTCAATAAAATACTGGCAAACCGAAACCAGCAGCACATCCAAAAGCTTATCCACCATGATCAAGTGGGCTGCATCCCTGGGATGCAAGGCTGGTTCAACATACACAAATCAATAAATGCAATCCAGCATATAAACAGAACCAAAGACAAAAACCACAGGATTATCTCAATAGATGCAAAAAAGGCCTTTGACAAATGCAACAGCCCTTCCTGCTAAAAACTCTCAATAAATTCGGTATTGATGCAATGTATCTCAAAATAATAAGAGCTATTTATGACAAACCCACAGCCAATATCATACTGAATGGACAAAAACTGGAAGCATTCCCTTTGAAAACTGGCACAAGACAGGGATGCCCTCTCTCACCACTACTTTCTACATAGTGTTGGAAGTTTTGGCTAGGGCAATCAGGCAAGAGAAAGAAATAAAGGGTATTCAATTAGGAAAAAAAGAAGTCAAATTGTCCCTGTTTGCATGACATGATTGTATATTTAGAAAACCCCATCATCTCAGACCAAAATCTCCTTAAGCTGATAAGCAACTTCAGCAAAGTCTCAGGATACAAAATTAATGTGCAAAAATCACAAGCATTCTTATACACCAGTGACAGACAAAGAGAGAGCCAATTCATGAATGAACTTCCATTCACAATTGCTTCAAAGAGAATAAAATACCTAGGAATCCAACTGACAAGGGATGTAAAGGACCTCTTCAAGGAGAACTACAAACCACTGCTCAGTGAAATAAAAGAGGACACAAACAAATGGAAGAACATACCATGCTCATGGATAGGAAGACTCAATATTGTAAAAATGGCCATACTGCCCAAGGAAATTTATAGATTCAATGCCATCCCCATCAAGCTACCAATGACTTTCTTCACAGAATTGGCAAAAAACTTCTTTAAAGTTCATATGGAACCAAAAAAGAGACCGCATTGCCATTAAAATCCTAAATCAAAATAACAAAGCTGGAGGCATCACGCGACCTGACTTCAAACTATACTACAAGGCTACAGTAACCAAAACAGCATGGTACTGGTACCAAAACAGAGATATAGGCCAATGGAACAGAACAGAGCCCTCAGAAATAATACCACACATCTACAGCCATCTGATCTCTGACAAACCTGACAAAAACAAGAAATGGGGAAAGGATTCCCTATTTAATAAATGGTGCTGGGAAAATTGGCTAGCCATAAGTAGAAAGCTGAAACTGGATCCTTTCCTTACTCCTTATATGAAAATTAATTCAAGATGGACTAGAGACTTAAATGTTAGACCTAAAACCATAAAAACCCTAGAAGAAAACGTAGGGAATACCATTCAGGACATAGGCATGGGCAAGGACTTCATGTCTAACACACCAAAAGCAACAGCAACAAAAGCCAAAATTGACAAATGGGATCTAATTAAACTAAAGAGCTTCTGCACAGCAAAAGAAACTACCATCAGAGTGAACAGGCAACCTACAGAATGGGAGAAAAGTTTTGGAATCTACTCATCTGACAAAGGGCTAATATCCAGAACCGACAAATAATTCAAAGAAATTTATGAGAAAAAAGCAAACTACCCCAACAAAAAGTGGGCAAAGGATATGAACAGACATTTCTCAAAAGAAGACATTCATACAGCCAACAGACACATGAAAAAATGCTCATCATCACTGGCCATCAGAGAAATGCAAATCAAAACCACAATGAGATATCATCTCACACCAGTTAGAATGGCAATCATTAAAAAGTCAGGAAACAACAGGTGCTGGAGAGGATGTGGAGAAATAGGAACACTTTTACACTGTTGGTGGGATTGTAAACTAGTTCAACCATTGTGGAAAACAGTATGACGATTCCTCAAGGATCTAGAACTAGAAATACCATATGACCCAGCTATCCCATTACTGGGTATATACCCAGAGGATTATAAATCATGCTTCTATAAAGACACATGCGCACGTTGTATATGGCGGCACTATTCACAATAGCAAAGACTTGGAATCAACCCAAATGTCCATCAGTGACAGACTGGATTAAGAAAATGTGGCACATATACACCATGGAATACTATGCAGCCATAAAAAAGGATGAGTTTGTGTCCTTTGTAGGGACATGGATGCAGCTGGAAACCATCATTCTCAGCAAACTCTCGCAAGAACAGAAAACCAAACACCGGTACCATGCTGTTTTGGTTACTGTAGCCTTGTAGTATAGTTTGAAGTCAGATAGCGTGATGCCTCCAGCTTTGTTATTTTGATTTAGGATTTTATTGGCAACGCGGTCTCCTTTTGGTTCCATATGAACTTTAAAGAAGTTTTTTACAATTCTGTGAAGAAAGTCATTGGTAGCTTGATGGGGATGGCATTGAATCTATAAATTACCTTGGGCAATATGGCCATTTTCACGATATTGATTCTTCCTATCCATGAACATGGTATGTTCTTCCATTTGTTTGCGTCCTCTTTTATTTCACTGAGCAGTGGTTTGTAGTTCTCCTTGAAGAGGTCCTTTACATCCTTTGTAAGTTCGATTCCTAGGTATTTTATTCTCTTTGAAGCAATTGTGAATGGAAGTTCATTCATGAATTGGCTCTCTGTTTGACTGTCACTGGTGTATAAGAATGCTTGTGATTTTGCACATTAATTTTGTATCCTGAGACTTTGCTGAGGTTTCTTAACAGCTTAAGGAGATTTTGGTCTGAGATGATGGGGTTTTCTAAATATACAATCATATCATCTGCAAATAGGGACAATTTGACTTCTTCTTTTCCTAATTGAATACCCTTTATTTCTTTCTCTTGCCTGATTGCCCTAGCCAGAACTTCCAACACTATGTTGAATAGGAGTGGTGAGAGAGGGCATCGCTGTCTTCTGCCAGTTTTCAAGGGGAATGCTTCAAGTTTTTGCCTATTCACTATGATACTGGCTGTGGGTTTGTCATAAATAGCTCTTATTATTTTGAGATACGTTCCATCAATACCGAATTTATTGAGCGTTTTTAGCAGGAAGGGCTGTTGCATTTTGTCAAAGGCCTTTTCTGCATCTATTGAGATAATCATGTGGTTTTTGTCTTTGGTTCTGTTTATATGCTGGATTACGTTTATTGATTTGTGTATGTTGAACCAGCTTTGCATCCCAGGGATGAAGCCCACTTACCAAAACAGAGATATAGACCAATGGAACAGAACAGAGTCCTTAGAAATAATACCACACATCTACAGCCATCTGATCTTTGACAAACCTGAGAAAAACAAGAAATGGGGAAAGGATTCCCTATTTAATAAATGGTATGGGAAAATTGGCTAGCCATAAATAGAAAGCTGAAACTGGATCCTTTCCTTACTCCTTATACGAAAATTAATTCAAGATGGATTAGAGACTTAAACGTTAGACCTAATATCATAAAAATCCTAGAAGAAAATCTAGGTAATACCATTCAGGACATAGGCGTGAGCAAGGACTTGATATCTAAAACACCAAAAGCAACAGCAACAAAAGCCAAAATTGACAAATGGGATCTAATTAAACTAAAGAGCTTCTGCACAGCAAAAGAAACTACCATGAGAGTGAACAGGCAACCTATAGAATGGGAGAAAATTTTTGCAGTCTGCTTATCTGACACAGGGCTAATATCCAGAACCTAGAAAGAACTCAAACAAATTTACAAGAAAAAAACAAACAACCCCATCAAAAAATGGGCAAAGAGTATGAACAGATATTTCTCTGAAGAAGACATACATACAGCCAACAGACACATGAAAAAATGCTCGTCATCACTGGCCATCAGAGAAATGCAAATCAAAACCACAATAAGATACCATCTCACACCAGTTAGAATGGCGATCATTAAAAAAGCAGGAAAAAACAGGTGCTGGAGAGGATGTGGAGAAATAGGAACACTTTTACACTGTTGGTTGGATTGTAAACTAGTTGAACTATTGTGGAATACAGTATGATGATTCCTCGAGGATCTAGAACTAGAAATACCATATGACCCAGCCATCCGTTTACTGGGTATATACCCAAAGGATTATAAATCATGCTGCTATAAAGACACATGCACACGTATGTTTATTGCAGCACTATTCACAATAGCAAAGACTTGGAATCAACCCAAATGTCCATCAGTGACAGATTGGATTAAGGAAATGTGGCACATATACACCATGGAATACTATGTTTCATAAAAAGCGATGAGTCATAGGTCCTTTGTAGGACATGGATGCAGCTGGGAAACCATCGCTCTAGCAAACTATCACAAGAACAGAAAACCAAACACCGCGATGTTCCCTCACTCATTGGTGGGAATTCGAACAACAGATCACCTGGACTCGAAGGGAACATGACACAATCGGGCCCATATGGGGAGTGGGGGTGGGGGTGGGATGGCATTGGGAGTTATACCTGATGTAAAATGACTCTTGTGCTGATGGTGGTGACGAAGCTGATGAGTGCAGCACACCAGCATGGCACAAGCATACATAATGCATCAAACCTGCACATTGTGCAACATGTATCCTAGAACTTAAAGTATAATAATCAAAAAAAAAAAAAAAAAAAAAAAAACAAAGATACTAAGAAACAAAAAAAAGAAAAGAAAACCAAACACCGCATGTTCCCTACCCATAGGTGGGAATTGAACAACGAGATCACTTGACAGGGGAAGGGAACACTCACACACAGGGGCCTATTATGGGGAGTGGGGAGGGGGAAGGGATGGCATTGAGAGTTATACCTGGTGTAAATGAGGAGTTGATGGGTGCTGACGAGTTGATGGGTGCAGCACACCAACATGGCACAAGTATACATATGTAACAAACCTGCACGTTGTGCACATGTACCCTAGAACTTAAAGTATAATAAAAAATAAAAATAAAAATAAAAAATAAAAAGAAGACATTCTTTAGTGACATTAGAAAAGAAAAAAAAAACAAAAAACTTCAAGACTCTGAGTCCTTAAATGGTATGGTCTTAGGAGATGTGTATATACTTCAACCCATCAGATAAATTCAAGGGAATAATGTGACTCAAGACTAACTTAATAGAACTGAGCCTCTCATACATTTATAACTGAATTGAAAAAAAAAACAAAAAAGAGAGACCCTATTCTCCTGGCCCAGTGCTCCCAGCCATACAGGGCAGGACCTTTTATATGTGCTTGATTTTTGTAATTATGAAATCTCATTTTAAAATTCAAGCAATATAAAGTAAAAGGTAAATGTCCACCCCACATACACATCTAACTTCTCACCTCCCCATTCCAAGGCACAACACCTCTTTGGTGTTTGGTATGTATCATTCCAGATCCTCTTATTTGTATATGTTTATACAAATATATGTACACCAGAAACATGAAAGATTTGTAATATTTTAACATTGTAAATTGTATCTTTTTTTAAAGGTAATATATTTACAAGGTTTAAAATCTGAAAGTATAGAAGAGTATACAGTGAAAAGTCTTCCTATACCTGTCCCCCAGCCACCCAGTTCTCCTCGCTGGAAGCAACCAACATCACAAAGCCATGACTTTGTTGTGTATCCTTTATGATTTTATACATATAAAATCACCCAAGTAGTGTGTTTTTCCACAAGTAGCAGTATTCTATACACACTGTTTTGTACCTTACTCATTTTTCACTTACTATAAATTACCGTAATTTATTTAACCAGGCTGTCTCTGAGGAAAATTTATTTTTCCCCTTCTCTTGCTAATACAAATAATGCTTCAATGAATAATTTTTATATATGTCATCAGCACAGGCACAAAAAATATCTATAGGATCAATTATATGAAGTGAAACTGCAAGGTCAAAAGGGATGTCTGTTGGTAGATACTGCCTAATTGCCATTAAGAATATTTGTATTTAATTTATATTCTCATCATCAATAAGTGAGAGTGCCTCTTTCATTGACCTCTAGATTTTAAGATTTTTTCAAGAGTTGTGTCCAGTGTTTAGCTGGCTACCCCTGAGAGTGTCTCTAATCGAGCCTTTGTGAAGTGCTATCATACTTTTTTCTCTTAGGCAATGCCTTTAAATGTTTTTTTCTTTTTTTTTTAAATGTGTTATCTTTTGCAACTGTTTTGTTTCTTGGATTTTATGAGGTTTGTACGGGGAAAATTACATGACTAAGTTATGTCAACTCATGTTCCTTCAGTATGGGAGTGTGAAATATTCGATTTTTAAAGAGATCAGGAGAAAACAATTTCATGTTTACCCGCTCATGATACACTTCAAGGGTAATGTGGTTAACGAATTTGGATCACCTGAGTGACTGAGAACTAAATTCTTACACTTGGCAGTATCTTAACACATTAACTATATTTTTAATTCCAATGGTTGAGATGGAAAGCATGGGACTTTAACTTGTTCCAGGTACTACTACACACCAACTAGTTCAATCATGGACTTGGAAACAGCTCGCTCCCATTCCTACATTACAAGGTTTCACAGAAATTATGGGTACTTTTAAATAAATGGGTAGAAAATGAAGGATTTTGAGGTTAAATGACTAAGTTGAGGTTATTGTATAAACTGGTAAAATAGGAACTATATCAATATTTTAGAGTAAGAGAGAGATCATTTGGTTCAACACTGATTTTGCAGAGAAGTAACTGAGGCCCAGAGGTGCAAGTGATTTAATCAGAATTACCCAGCAAAGTTATGGAAGCAATGGAACCAGAATCCAAGTTTCTTCAGTCCCAGTCCAGAGTGCTTTTCCCTAGAGCAGTGATTCTCAAATTTCAGTTTGCATCAGAGCCACCCATAAAGGTTATTAAGATGCTGCAGATCAGGGGGAAGTTTGTCAGCCAGACGGTGACATCTCTCTCTGAGCATAACACTTAGCAATAAAATGTTAATTCTAATATTTGAGTTCATTGCTTTACTTTACATTCTCTGCTTTACAAACTCTTAACAAAAAGCTAGACCTTGTTTTTCAGCTATTTGAAGGAATGAAGATAATGGTGTAAGAGGCCCATAAGGTGTGCCCAAGGATCTCATTCTTCATGACAGTACAAGAATTGCTCAAGAGTTGGTTCCCAACAGACGATGGAGACTACTGTGTTGGGGGTGGGGAGCAAGGGTTGAAAAACTACCTATTGTGTACTATGCTTACTATTTGGGTGATGGGATCAATTGTACTCCAAACTTCACCATCATGCAAAATACCCAGCTAACAAACCTGCACATGTACCCCCTGAATCTACAAAAAAAAGTGAAATTATTTCTTAAAAAGAGTTGTTTCCATGATTTAGCTACCCTCTAGATTTCAAGATTTTCTCAAGAGTTGTGTCCAATGTTTAGTTGGCTGCCCACTGGGAATATCTCTAATGCTGGGATCAAATTCTGGTGCTAATACATGATATTATGTTTTGAAAGGTCTTAGTTTTCCTCATTGATATCCACTTCAAAAGTTAGGGTTGTCTTCCAGGCATCCTAATTTCTTCTAATTATCCATTAGGCATCTACCACTCATCAATTTACATAAACCTTCTATGAAGCTGGTTAGATTATCAGTCTATACCAATTCTTTGGGAGTAATGAGTCTCAGAAGTTTGCCAGCCACTATGCAAAGCAGGGCTTCATATTAGTTGTCTTAAACAGCATTGTTAAGTTTCAAAGAGCTTTCTAGCACTCATGTATTGGAATCTGGTGAATGACATCAAGCTAACAACATACACAAACTTATGTTTATAAACTTTAATGATAGTCCCTTTCAGATTTTGTTTGTTCCATGCGATGAGGTCTCTCCTTTTGGGTCTGTTTTGGGCATTGAGGTGTTGTGCAAAATCCAGTAGGTTTGGAATCAGATGACTAGGTTTTGAACTCTGGATTTGCCCTTAGTAACTATATGTCCTTGAGAAGCTGGTTAACCTTGCTAATAATCATATGTGTATCTATATGATCACATGTATGTATACGTGTGTGTGTGTATATATATATATGAATAAAATACCTGCTTGTCAAAGTTGTGGTAATTAATTGGCTTAAATGTGTGAAAGTATCTGACATACTCTAAGGACTTAATAAACCTGTTTTCTTCCTCTCGCTTTCTCTTCAATCTTAGTGATTTGTTTTCTGAGACATGGTGATAAAAATTACACAGATTTTGGGGGCAGATGAACCATGGTTTTGTTAAACAAGAGAAAAAATGGGCCAGGCATGGTGGTTCATGCATGTAATCCCAGCCCTTTGGAAGGCTGACGTGGGAGGATTGGCCCAGGCAGAAAAGTAAGACCTTATCACTACAAAAAAATAACCTGGGCATGGTGGCACATGCTTGCAGTTCCAGTTACTTGGGAGGGAGAGGTGGGAAGATCACTTGAGCCCAGAAATTTGAGGCTGCAGTGAGCTATGATGGCACCACTGCACTCCAGCCTGGGTGATATAGTGAGACCCTGTCTCTAAAAAAATAAAAACTAAATTAAAAAAATAGAATAGTTTATTTCTAGTCCTCTTGTTGAAAATGCCTACCCACAAGTTCCATTGATTCACTGATCTTGGGGATAAGAAAGTACACAGGCCAATATGTCTTGGGGAATAATCTTTGGCTTCTTTCCTGGTTTAAAATGGGTAGTTGAAATATCATTATTCTGCCTGTATAATTTGGATTAAGTACTGCCCAATGCATTGAAATTGTCAGGGATATTCATAGAAGACTACACACACACACACACACACACACACACAAAGTAGACTCTCTATTGCCTATATGGTGGGTAGGGATTGTAAACTAGTTCTCTGCTGGCTAAGGAAGTGGAAGGGATTCTACCAATCACAATGTGGTTCCCTCAGAATGTATTACCTTTTGTTGATGTAACCAATAATTCCTCTATCTCATTAATATGATGTTGACTTAATTTATGTTAATTTCATACATTTTCAGAGTTGGAAGAAAACTTAGATACTATTTGATCTAATGTATTAAGAAGATGCATCAATCTGCTCTACATTATCCCTAATAATTGTTTACTCAGCTTTTGTGAACACCTGCAGTAATGGAGGAACTTAGCTCCTGGAACGGCCTATTCTATTGTTGGAAAACTCCAATTGTTAGACACATTTTCCTCATATCAAGTATCAATATATCTCCTCACAACTCCCTCCTATTGATTGTAATTTTGCTCCACGGGGAGGAATCAGATTTGCTTAAAAACAAAGAGACTTATACTCAGGCATTTAAAGATCTGTTATAGCTCAATAATAAGACAAACAGCTCAATAAAAGAGGGCAAAAGACTAAACAGACACTTCACATTAGAAGATATACAGATGGCAAACAAGCATATAAAAAGATTAGTCATTACAGAAGTGCAAATTAAAAATGATAAGGAGACTCCATTTCATACCTTATGGAATAGAATATAAGAAACTATCACCACCACCAACAAAAACAAACTTACAACACTAAATGATAACGAGGATGTAGAATAACGAGAACTCTCATATATCAATTATAGGAAAGCAAAATGGTAGAACTGCTTTGGAAAATACTTTGGCAGTTTCTTATAAGGTTAATCATCCACTTACCATATGACCCAAGAATCTCACAGCTAGGTATTTACTCAAGAGAAACAAAAACATGTATCTCCACAAAGGCTTGTACATATATATTCTTATATGAATATGAAATACTACTCAGCAATAAAAATAAGGTACTTCATACATACACTGACAGATGAATCTTAAAAATATAGGATGCTAAGTGAAGAAAGCCTAATACAAAAGGCTCCATACTGTATGATTCAATTTATATAACTATGGAAAAGGTAAAACTAAAGGGACAGAAAACACCAGCAGTTGCCAGGGGTGGAGAGTGAGAGGATTTCTTGCAAATGGGGTAAAGGGAATCATTTGGGGTAATATAAATAATCTATAACTGTATAGTGGGGTTTTTTTTTTTTTTTTTTTTTTTGAGACAGAGTCTCATTCTGTTGCCCACGCCTTTCTGGAGTGCAGTGGCTAACTTCAGCTCAATGCAAGCTCTGCCTCCTCGGTTCACTATTCTCCTGCCTCAGCCTCCTGGAGTAGCTGGGACTACAGGCTCGCCACCACGCCTGGCTAATTGTTTTTTGTCTTTTAGTAGAGACGGGTTTCACCTCGTTAGCCAGGATGGTCTCGGACCTCTGATCTCGCGTGATCCCGGGCCCCTCCCGCCTTGACCTCCCAAAGTGCTGGGATTACAGGCGTGAGCCACCGTGCCCGGCCATAGTGGTGGTTTTTACACTCCTGTTTACTACTGTCAAAACTTATCAACCTGTATACTCAAAAAGGGTGATACTGCATATAAATTATATCTCAATAAATCTGACAAAAACAAAGATCTAAAAATAGGTCTTTAACTTTGGTGTCTTTTCATCCTAGATTTTTTGACATTTGGCAAAAAAGATGATACATATTTATCTAAGTTGACTTCCCAGTCTAATATTTTTATTTTCCTCAATAGTCATACTCAAATGTGTTAGGACTTACAGGCTATAGGATTGAAAGCCGTGTTGATAGGTACACAGCTATGGTGGGAAGCAAAATCATGACTCTAAAACCTACCATTGGCTGCACTGTGGCTGATGTTTACACACACACACACACACACACACACACATATATATAATCATTTTGGCTCAATATATGCTCCACCCATCAGTAACCTGATACAAATGGAGACTGCAAGGCATGTTGGGAAAGGCAAAGGAGGATGGGAGGTCCAGCCCAGCCCACTGGAGAGAGACTTGTTGAAGCATAGGACAGGCAGAGCTTTGAAATGGTACATTTAGATGTAGCTATATCAAAAGTGACTTGTCAAAAAGTAAAGGGGAAAATTCACTTAAAAAATTAAAATGTGATGTATACAATAGATGCTACCAAACCTCACTCCTTCTGTAACTCTGTAGTGACTACTAAGAACTTACCCTAAGTTATCAATTTCTGTATTATTTGCATTTTAAGAAGTTCAAGTACTTTCATAATCAAGAAAAAATATAAGCTTCAGTTTTAAGTTGATCATTAATGGTTAAATAGAAAATTGGCAGATAGGAGACAAAACTAATGTGCAGCTCCTACTTGGACAGACAAAACAGCATCTGGAGACTCACATTGTAAACTTTTGCTCCAAGAACCACAGTAAGAACATACCAGGAAAACAAAAAAAAATCACAGACCATTTGAAAGAAGCAGTTTGCTGCTGCAAATGCCATGAGACAGCTGAAAAACTGAGTTCCCAAAGTATGACAGAGAGAAAAGTCAACCTCCAAACATACATCCCCACTGGGAAACCTGAAAATCCAGACCACCAAAGAAGGATTTAACCTTACCTAGAGCTGAAATGGATTTAGGGAGCCAAGCAAAATATAAAAGTAGAAGAAGCAGTGGGAAGGGCCCTATAGGCACTCATGGTCCGCAGCTCCAGCCCAGGGAAGCCATTCCTGGCTTTATCTCACAGAGGTCCCTGGGGAAGGGAAGGCAACCAGCAAGAATTGTAGAGAGGCCACAGAATGAAAAAACTTCTAGCTGAACTCTGTAATAATTTCAACTGAGCATGAATTTTCTTGAGCAGAAACCTGGCAGGGGGGAGTGATCAGGAAGCTCAGATATGAGCACAGAAGCCATAGCTGACCAGGTGGGCAGGCAGGCAAGGAGGGGTAAGACCTGAGCCCTGCATGTTTTCTCACTGGGGAGGCTGGCTTGTAGCCTGGGGCAAGATCTCAGCCCTGCTCACCAGCTGCCTGGATATAGATGTGCAGTTGGGAGGTGGGGCAAAGCAGGAATGAGATTGGCCTTGCTGGCTGCATGGAAGCTGGGTGAGGCCTGTCCCTGCCGGCTTTCCCCCACTTCCCTGGCAACTTGTTTGATGCAGCAGACAGCCATAATTCCCCTGGGAACATAACTCCATTGGTGAGAATCACCGTCCCTCCACCATCTCCCATAGTGGCTGCAGCAAGCCCCACCCAAGGAGAGTTTGAGCTCAGACTCACTTAACCTTGCCCTCACATGATGGTTTTTCTTTAACTGCCCTGGTCATCAAAGACAAAAGACAAACTCCTGGGAAACCAATGGCACTACCCATCACCTGAAAAACATGAGTACCCATCCTAGTCAATGTAGGGCAAGATTATATACCCTTCTACGACAGCAGAAGGCACTCTCTTCAAAGCACCACCTGCTGGAGGCCAGCCAACTCAAACCATTACAGCAACTTATAACAGAACAACCCTGCTCCAAAGAGGAAAAAACAAGAGCTAATTCCATGTCCTACAACACCCTGGCTAACTAGAGGTCCTGAGTCTGTCCACGTGACAACTTCACTGCTAGCATAACCAGCATTTGAAAAAAACAGCACACTAAACAAAACTATAAGCAAGGACTTCTACAGAGTCCACTTCACTCCCCTGCCACCTCCAGTGGAACAGGTGCTGGAATCCATGACTGGGAGACCTGAAGATGGATCAAGTCACAGGACTCTTTGCAGACATTCCCCAGAAACAGCCTGGAGCCTGGTAGCTCCAATGGGAGGCTAGACTCGGAAGAACAATAAGAATCACTGCAGTCTGATTCTCAGGAAGCTGTATCCCCAGAGAAAGAAGGAGAGCACCACATCAAGGGAACACTCTGTGGGACAAAAGAATCTGAAGATCAGCCATTGAGTTCCAAATCTTTCCACTGAAACAGTCTACCCAAATAAGAAGGAACCAGAAAAACAATTCTGGTAATATGACAAAACTAGGTTCTATAATATCACCAAAAGATCACACTAGCTCTCCAGCAATTGATCCAAACCAAGAAGAACTCTCTGAACTGCACATAAAGAATTCAGAAGGTTGATTATTAAGCTACTCAAGGAGGCACCAGAGAAAGGTGAAAACCAGCTTAAAGAAATTAAAAAACAATACAAAATATAGATGAAAAAGTCCAGGGTGAAATAGAGATCATAAAAGACAAACACAACTTCTCGAAATGAAGGACACACTTAAAGAATTACAAAATACACTGGAAAGTTTCAACAATAGAATTGAACAAAGAGAAGAAAAAACTTCAGAGCTCGAAGAGAAGGTTTTCAAATTAAACCAATCTGACAAAGACATAGAAAAAAATTAAAAAATGAATAAAGCCTTCAAAAAGTTTGAGTTATGTCAAATGTCCAAACATAAGAATAACTTTGTTCCTGAGGAAAGAAAATCTAAAAGTTTGGACAACTTATTTGAGAGAATAATCGAGAAAAACTTCCCTGGTCTTTCTACTGATCTAGACATCCGAATACAAGAAGCCAAGAACACATGGGCAATTCATTGCAAAAAGATCATCACCTAGGCATACAGTCATCAGGTTACCTAAAGTCAAGATGAAGGAAAGAATCTTAAGAGCTGTGAGGCAGGAGCACCAGGTAACCTATAAAGAAAAACCTAGCAGATTAACAGCAGATTTCTCAGCAGAAACCCTGCAAGCCAGAAGGGATTGGGGTCCTATCCTTGGCCATCTTAAACAAAATAATTGTCTGTCAAGAATTTTGTATCTGGCAAAACTAAGCTTCATAAATGAAGGAGAAATAAAGGCTTTTTCACAAAAACAAATGCTGAGAGAATTTGCCATTACCAAGCCAGCTCTACAAGAAATGTTAAAAGGAGCTCTATATCTTGAAACAAAACCTCAAAATACACCAAAATACAATTTCCTTAAAGTATAAATCCTACAGGACATATTAAAAAAAAAAAAAACGTAATGAAAAAGAAAAACAAGGTATTCAGGTAACAACTAGTATAATGAATAGAACATTACTTCACATCTCAATACTAAAGTTGAATGTAAATGGCCTAAATAATCTATTTAGAAGACACAGAATGGCAGAATGGATAAAAATCTACCAACCAAGTATCTCCTGTTTTCAAGAGACTCACCTAAGACATAGGGACCCACATAAACTTCAGGTAAAGGCATGGAAAAAGACATTCAATGCAAATGGAAACTAAAAGTGAACCAGAGTAGCTATTCTTGTATCAGACAAAACAGACTTTAAAGGAGCAACAGTTTAAAAAAGACAAAGAGAGACACTGTATAATGGTGAAATATTTAGGGCAACAGGAAAATATAGCAATCCTAAATATATATGCACCTAACACTTGTGCTCCCAAATTTATGAAACAATAACTATTAGACCTAAGAAACAAGATAGATGGCAACACAGCAATAGTGGGGGACTTCAATACTCAACTGACAGCACTAGACTGGTCACCAAGACAGAAAGTCAACAAAGAAACAATGGATTTAAACTATATACCCTACAACAAATGGAATTAACAGATATTTACAGAATATTCTACTGAACTACTGCAGAATATACATTCTTTTCATCAGCACATGGAACATTTTGCAAGATAGATCATATGATAGGACACAAAAAAGTCTCAATAAATTTAAGAAAATTGAAATTATATCAAGTACTCTCACAGACAATAGTGGAATCAAATTGGAACTTAACTCCAAAAGGAACCTTCAAAACTATACAAATACATGGAAATTAAATAATCTGCTCCTGAGTGATCTTTGGATCAACAATAAAATCAAGATGGAAAGGAAATAATTCTTTGGACTGAATAATAATAGTGACACAACATATCGAAATTTCTGGGATACAGCAAAAGCAGTGCTAAGAGGAAAGTTTGTAACATTAAGCACCTACACCAAAAAGTCCGAAGAGTGCAAACAAACAATCTAAGCTCACACCTCAAGAAACTAGAGAAACAAGAACAAACCAAACCAAACCAAACCAAGTGGAAGAAAAAAAAGTAACAAAGATCAGAGCAGAACTAAATAAAATTGAAACAAAAAATACAAAAGAGAAATGAAACAAAAAGCTGGATATCTGAAAGATAAAATCAATAGACCATTAGCGAGATTAACCAATATAAAAAGAGAGAAGTACAAATAAGCTCAATTAGAAACAAAATAGGAAATATCACAAATGATAGCACAGAAATACAAAAGATCATTGAAGGCTACTATGAATACCTTCATGACCACAAACTAGAAAACCTAGAGAAGATGGATAAATTCCTAGAAATATTCAAGCTTCCTAGATTAAACCAGGAAGAAATAGAATCTCTGAACATACCAATAACAAGTAGCAAGATAGAAAGAGTAATACAAAAAATGCTAACAAAAAGAAATCCAGGACCAGATAAATTCACAGCTGAATTCTATCAGACATTCAAAGAAGAATTGGTACCACTCCTACTGAAACTATTCAAAAAGACAGAGACAGAGGGAATCCTCCCTAAATCATTCTATAAAGCCAGTATTGTCCTAATACCAAAACCAGGAAAGGATATAACAAAAAAAGAAAACTACAAACCAATATCCCTGATGAATAGAGATGCAAAAATCCTCAACAAAATACTAACAGAATCCAACAGCATATCAAAAAGATAATTCACCATGATCAAGTGGTTTCCTACCAGGGATGAAGGGTTGGTTTAACATACACAAATCAATAAATGTGATACACCATATAAATAGAATTAAAAACAAGAATCATATGATTATCTCAACAGACACAGAAAAAGCATTTGATGAAATCCAGCATCCCTTTATGATTAAAACCCTCAGCAAAATCAGTATAGAAGGGACATACATTATGGCAATGAAAGCCATCTATGACAAACCCACAGCCAATATTATACTGAATGGGGAAAAACTGAAGGCATTCCTCCTGAGAACTAGAACAAGACAAGGATGCCCACCTTTTTTTTTTTTTTTTTTTGAGACAGTGTTTTGCTCTTGTTGCCCAGGCTGGAGTAGAATGGCATGGTCTCAGCTCACTGCAACCTCTGCCTCCCAGGTTCAAGTGATTCTCCTGCCTCAGCCTCCCAGGTAGCTGCGAATACAGGCATGCACCACCATGCCAGGATAATTTTGTGTTTTTTGTAGAGACAGGGTTTCTCCATGTTGGTCAGGCTGGTCTCAAACTCCTGACCTCAGGTAATCTGGCAGCCTCGGCCTGCCAAAGTGTTGGGATTACAGGTGTGAGCCACCATGCCCGGCCGCCCACTTTTACCACTTATAATCAACATAGGATAGGAAGTCCTAGCTAGAGCGATCAGACAAGAGAAAGAAATAGGTAAAGAGAAAATAAAAAATCCAAATCGATAGAGAAATTCAAACTGTTGCTGTTCACCGATGATATGATCGTATACCTAGAAAACCCTAAAGACTCATCCTAAAAGCTCCAGATCTGATCAATGAATGCAGTAGTGTCTGCATACAAAATCAATTTATATAAATCAGTAGCACTGCTATACACCAACAAAGCCCAAGCTGAGAATCAAGTCAAGAACTCAACTCCTTTTACAACAGCTGAAAAAAACAAGAAGTTAGGAATATACCTAACCAAGGAGGTGAAAGACCTCTACAAGGAAAACTACATAACACTGCTGAAAGAAGTCATATAAAAAAGAAGTCATAGATGACACAAACAAGTAGAAACACATCCCATGCTCACGGATGGGTAGAATCAATATTGTGAAAATGACCATACTGACAAAAGCAATCTACAGATTCAATGCAATTCCCATCAAAATCTCATCATTATTCTTCACAGAGCTAGAAAAAAAATCCTGAAATTCGTATGAAACCAAAAAAGAGCCCGCATAGCCAAAGAAAGACTAAGCAAAAAAGAAATCTGGAGGTATCACATTACCCAACTTCAAAGTATACTACCAGGCTACAGTCAACAAAACAGCATGGCACTTGTATAAAAACAGGCACACAAACCAATGGAACAGAATAGAGAACCCAGAAATAAAGCCAAATACTGACAGCCAACTGATCTTTGACAAGAAAACAAAACACAAAATGGGGAAAGGACACCCGATTAAACAAATGGTGCTGGGATAGTTAGCAAGCCACATGTAGAAGAATGAAAGTGAAGCCTCATCTCTCACTGTATACAAAAATCAATTCAAGATGGATCAAAGACTTAAACTAAGACCTGAAATCATAAAAATTCCAGAAAACAACATGGGAAAAACTCTTCTAGACTTTGATTTAGGCAAAGAGCTCATGACCCAGAACCCAAAAGCAAACTCAACAAAAATAAAGATAAATAGATTGGACTTAAACTAAAAATCTTTTGCACAGCAAAATAAATATTCAGCGAAGTAAACAGAAAATCCAAAGAATGGGAAAAACGTTTTTAAACTATGCATCTGATGACGGACTAATATCCAGAATCTACAAGGAACTCAAACAAATCAGCAAGAAAAAACAAATAATCCCATTAAAAAGTGAGCTAAAGACCGGGCGCGGTGGCTCAAGCCTGTAATCCCAGCACTTTGGGAGGCCCAGAGGGGCGGATCACGAGGTCAGGAGATCAAGACCATCCTGGCTAACACGGTGAAACCCCGTCTCTACTAAAAAATACAAAAAAACTAGCGGGGGAGGCGGTGGGCGCCTGTAGTCCCAGCTACTCGGGAGGCTGAGGCAGGAGAATGGCGTGAAACCGGGAGGCGGAGCTTGCAGTGAGCCGAGATCGCGCCACTGCACTCCAGTGTGGGCAACAGAGCGAGACTCCGTCTCAAAAAAAAAAAAAGTGAGCTAAAGACATGAATAGACAATTTTAAAAGGAAGATATACAAATGACCAACCAACATGAAAAAATGCTCAACATTACTAATGATCAGGGAAATGGAAGTCAAAACACAATGAGATACCACCTTATTCCTGCAAGAATGGCCATAATTCAAAAATCAAAAAACAATAAATGTTGGCATGAATGTGGTAAAAAGGGAACACTTTTACACTGCTAATGGGAAGGTAAACTATTACAACCACTATGGAAAACATTACGGAGATTCCCTAAAGAACTGAAAGATCTACCATTTGACTCAGCAATCCCACTACTATGTATCTTTGGTTTAAAATAAAAGAATAAAATAAGTCATATGAAAGACACTTGCACATGTATGTTTACAGCAGCACAATTCACAATTGCAAAAATATGAAACCAGCCTAAATGCTCATCAGCCAATGAGTGGATAAAGAAAATGTGGTGTATACATACCATGGAATAATACTTAGCCATTAAAATAAAAGAATGGCATTTTGAGCAATCTGGATGGAGTTGGAGACCATTATTCTAAGTGAAGTGTCTCAGAAATAGAAAACCAAACATCATATGTTTTCAGTTATAAGTGGGAGCTAAGTTATGAAGATGCAAATGCATTAAGAATGGACTCTGGGGATTTAGGGGAAGGATGGGAGTGGGGTGAGGGATAAAAGGCTACGCACTGGGTTCAGTGTACAGTTTGGGTGATGGGTGCACCAAAATCTCAAAAATCACAGCTAAAGTACTTATCTATGTAACCAAACACCACCTGTTCCCCCAAAACTACTGGAATAATAATAATAATATATGATTAAATAAATCTAGTATACCCATACTATGAAATACTCTGAGATCATTTAAAAATGAAATATATTTGTATATAGTAACATGGAAATACATTTATGATATATTCTTAAGTAAAAAATATAGTTTTGGAAAAATAGGCACAGTATCACTCAATTAAAATAAACAACCAAGTCTATATAAATATACACATTTATACTTATATGTTTCTATGTGAATGCAAAGAAAAAGATCTCAAATACAAATAAAATTAAATATAGCAGTTGTCTATGAATAGTGATAGAGGAGGCAGTGTAAAGATAATTGGAAATTTTCATTTTCTAGATTTCTATATTGTTTGACTTTTCAATAAATATTTTTGTAACAAAAATATCAATATTTAAACGTCTTTTAGAAGTGGATTAGCATCTAAGGGAGGCTTTTATCTGACCTCTAAACTTTAATTATAAAGTAATTTTACAATAATAAATATAAAATATTATTGAGAGCACTGAGATACGTAATAAAAACCAACCTGAAGATTTCCTATACATTCTGAAGGTGAGTCTAAAAGATCATACTGTAGCCCAGACATTTTACTCTCAGTGCCCTCTCACCTTCCTGATGTTTAATATATTACCAATAAATTAAGGTTAGCATAATTGAGAATCTGACACAAAGCAGATCTTTCTTTTATTTTTAAACTTTTATTTTAGGTTCGGGGGCACGTGTGAAGGTTTCTTATATAGGTAAACTTGTGTCACTGGGGTTTGTTGTATAGATTATTTTGTCACCCAGGTATTATTAATCTTAGTACCCAATAGTTATTTTTTTCTGTTCCTCTGCCTCCTGCCACCCTCCATCCTCAAGTAGACCCCAGTGTCTGTTGTTCTCTTCTTCATGGTTCATGAGCTCTCATCGTTTAGCTCCCAGTTATAAGTCAGAACATGCAGTATTTGGTTTTCTGTTCCTGTGTTAGTTTGGTAAAGATAATAGCCTCCAGCCCCATCCATGCTGCCATGAAAGACGTGATCTCACTCTTTTCTATGGCTGCACAGTACTTCATGGTGTGTATGTACCAGATTTTATTTATCCAATCTGTCACTGATGGGCATTTAGGCTGATTCCACATCTTTGCTATTGTGAATAATGCTGCAATGATCACTTGCCTGCATGTGTCTTTATGGTAAAATGATTTATATTACTCGGGGAATATACACCCAGTAATGGGATTGCTGGGTTGAATGGTATTTCTGTTTTTAGGTCTTTGAGGAATCACCACGCTGTCTTCCACAGTTGTTGAACTAATTTACACTCCCACCAACAGTGTGTAAGTGTTCCCTTTTCTCCACCATCTCACCAGCATCTATTATTTTTTGACTTTTTAATAGTAGCCATTCTGAGATGGTATCTCATGGTGGTTTTGATTTGTATTTCTGTAATGATCAGTGATATTGAGCTTTTATTCACATTTGTTGGCCACATGTATGTCTTCTTTTGAAATTGTCTGTTCATGCCCTTTGCCCACTTTTTAATGGGATTATTTGATGTTCTCTTGTAAATTTAAGTTCTTTATAGCTGGTGGATATTAGACTTTTTTCAAGTGAATAGTTTGCAAAAATTTTCTTCCATTCTGTAGGTTGTCTCCCATTCTGTAGGTTGTTTACTCTGTCGATAGTTTCTTTTGCTGTGCAGAAGCTCTTCAGTTTAATTAGATCTCATTTGTCAATTTTTACTTTTGTTAGAAGCGATATTTCTACACTTTGGATTTTCAAATGGAAACCTAATATTCTTATATCAGTTTGCTAGGGCTGCCATAATAAAGGGACACAGACTGGGTCTCTAAACGGCAGAAATTTATTGTCTCACAATTCTGGAGGCTAGAAGTTCAAGATAAAAGTGTCAGCAGGACTGGCCACTTTGAAGGCCTCTCTTCTTGGCATATAGATAGTCATCTTCTCCCTGTGTCTTCACGTGGTCTTCCTTCTGTACCTATGTGTATCCAGAATTCCTTTCCCTATAAGGACATCAGACTGGATTATGGCCCACCCTAGTTGACCTCATTTTAACTTAACTACCTCTTTAAAGGCCTTATACAAATAGTCACATTCTGAAGTACTAAAAGTAAGGGCTTAAACAGATGAATTTTGAGGGGACACAAGTTGACCCATAACAGTTCTGTTATTTAGAAATTACATCTATTTCTGAAAAGGTAAATAATGACAACCATTTTATGAATGAAATCAGAAAATTTAGTATGCAAAACATTTAAAATGCAAATTAATTATTAGATGAGTTGAACTTTTGTTTAAAATGATTAATGGACCTTTTTACAGAAGAGCAACTGTGGGCAATGCATTACTCTTGATTGTATGTGCATCATCTGATGGATCATGCCTAAAGTTCATCTCATTCCTAAATTTATCTCTTAATCATCACCTCATCCCTGGACTCTACTAAATCCCTAAGCTCCAGATCATCCCAGATTTTTACTTCAAGGGTAGAGGAGGGAAGATTTCCCAGTCATGATCTTCAAAATATGGATAGTATGATGCTGAATGAAATCATCTATGCAATATACTTATGAAAGCAAAATAAATACATTATTATGTTTTTAAAAGTATGATCTATGGGAAAACATATGAACTCACATATTTTAAAAAGATCTAGTATTTGATGGCACAACAGGGTGACAACAGTCAACAATATTTTATTATATATTTAAAAATAAATGGTATAACTGGAATATTTATAATACAAAGAAATAATAAATCTTTGAAGTGATGGATATCCCATTTACCCTGGTGTGATTATTACACATTGTATGCCCATATCAAAAAATCTCATGTACCCCCTAAATATATACACCTACTATCTATCCACAAAAATTAAAAAAGAAAAAAGAATATCTGAATCCTGCGAAACCAAGGCAGATTATATATATAGATGTGTGTGTACACACACACACACGAAAATAATATTCAGGACTGTGATTCAGATGACCTGAAGTTTAGTTCTTTCTGTGCAGGAGAATCAGCATAACTAGGTCAATATATTTTACTTCTTTGGTTCTCAATTGTTCTCCCTATAAAATACAAATGTATGGATTTTGACAATCTATTCACAAAAGTAGTCATAAGGAATTATAATCCTGAAATATGTTATGCTTCTTAGAAGGAAGATCTTCCAGATCCTCTCCAATGTTAATAACAATAATAATCATCATCATAATACTATTAACTATTATTTTGTATTTATCATGTGTCAGGCACTATACCAAGAGATTTACACACATAATCTCATTAGTCCTCAAAATAACCTCAAAATAACCATGAAAGGTCACAGAGGAAGAAAGTGAAATTTAGGGAAGTTCCCCAAGATCACATATACAGTAAGTGGCAAAGTCAATACTTGAGCCGAGGTAGATCTAACACCAAAGTCTGGTTATTTGCTACTGATACGATGCTTTTTAACAGTGCATTAGAGAGTGAAATTTATCAGGAATTGTATTAGTTTCCTAGGGCTGTGGTAATAAATGACCACAAGCTGGGTGGCTTAAAATAACAGAAATTTATTCTCTCAGAGTTCTGGAAGCTAGAAGTCTGAAATCAAGGTGTAGGCAGGGCCATACGCTTGCTGAAATGCCCAGGGGAGTATCCTTCTTTGCCTCTTCCTAGTTTCTGGAGGTTGCTGGCAATCCATAGTTATTTATAACTCCAGCCTCTGTCTCCATCTTCATATGGCTGTCCTCTCTCTGTATGTGTCTGTATATGCAAATTTCCCTCTTCATATAAGGATACCAATTACTGTATTAGGGCTCACTTGAATCCAGTATGGCCTTATCTTAACTTGATTACATCTGAAAAGACCCTCTTTCCAAATAAGGTCACATTTACAAGTTCCAGGTGGATGTGAATTTTAGTGAGACACTCTACAACCCAGTACAGGAATTATTAAGTAGATAAGAAATGGGAAAACTTTTGCAGTATGTTTGACTATGGTTTTCTCAAGCTTTGGAGACTGAAAGGTTATGTTATTTGAGGCTTTAATTTCACTGCTTTTTGTTTTCTTTGCCAATGCCAAATAATGTTGCTACCAGTAGTCATATACTGCATTGTATTTTACTTTAATAGTGCAGTATAATTTGAAACCTATTACACAGAATTGTGAAAATATAATTTCAAGATGAGCAACTGTGGGCAATGCATTATTCTTGATTATATGTGAATCGTCTGATGGATCATGCCTAATGTTCATTTCATTCCTAAATTCATCTCTTAATCATCACCCCATCCCTAGACTCTAAGCTCCAGATCATCCCAGATCTGTCACAGATCCACAGGGTTAGAAGGGACCCCAGATAGTCATTAGACTATGAATCTGTTTCTGGTCAAGTCTCACTGGCTTATGCCATTATTCCTATTATGGTACAGTATCATCTAAGCCTCTACTCAATTTGTCTTGAAAATGTATTGTGGAAAATATTTGTATATAATTATTAAATATTTTATTCAGAAGATGATCTCTGACCTTAAGGGCCATGCATAAGAATAAGAGGCAACTCAAGACTTGCTCTAATGTTGTAATAATAGTAGGAAACATGTACTGAATCACCAGTATGTTCTGTTTACCACTGTTCTAAGTGCTCTACATACATTTACTCATTATATTTTCACAATTCTGTGTAATAGGTAGTATTATTTTTATTCTATATTGAATAAAATGAGCACAAAGAGGTAAAATAATTTACTAGGAAATAGCAGAGCCAGGATTTGAATTCAGACAGTCTAGCTACAGAACTCACACTTTTGTGTACTATGGTCTACTGTCTTCCAAACACTCTGCTCTCTTGCCTCTGTAGCCAATGCCTTTGTTGGATGAACAACAGCAAATTGGAGCTTTAAAACAGCATAATATGAATGCTAGGTAGGTTAACGAATTATAACAATTAATTCCCCTGAAGTGAGAATTAAAACTGGCTATATAAAGTAGCTACATAAACACTCACAGTTATTACTGATAAAATAATGTAAAGCTAAAGGTTTATTAAGACTAATGATTAGCTTACACCTTTTAAAATGGAAAATGCCACAATCTCTTTAGAAAGGTAGTATATTTTGCAGGTCAAGCCAAGATGGTGGTGAGGAGCAGAGAGGAGCACAATAAATATACTGGAACTGTGATGGTGAAGGAGTTACCCTTTAAAGTCTCTTCTGGGGCCTTTACTCCATGCCTTAAAGAGGAGATGGATTGGGCAGAAAGGCAACATACCTAGGACAACAGTGTTGAACAGAGACAGCCTAGGGTCACTATGTCAGAGTGCTTACCTGTGTCCTTCTCTGTCATAAATCCTGATAATTTCCAATTTTTGTCCTACAGCCAAAAGGGACACCGAAAATGTTCTTCTCTATCTCTGGGTAAGCTTCCTGAAAAATCATCATTCTAAACTTTCTCCTCACCTAAGTGTATTCCTGGGAAAATTGCTCAGTGTATAGGCTTTTATGTTATTTACTTTCAGATGAAAATAAGGACACAGGTCCTGATCAATACAATTTACAACATCCTCTTACCTTTTTCTGCTGGGCTCAAAACAGTCACTGTGAAGACAGAGGAGAGAGAGAGAAAGAGAGAGAGAGAGAGAGACAGAGAGAGAGAGAGATGGGTGAGAGAGAGAGACAGAGAGAGAGAGAGATAAATTAGTTATATTTAAAAAGTCTTGTCTAACTCATTTTCCACAGCATCATTTGAGTAATTTATATAATAGTACTTTAGGAAACCACTAGCTAAAGATGAGGGAAGGCAAGGGTGATTACATTCCATCCTTTGCTATCTTCCTTTGTCTTAAACCTTCAGCAAGGCTTTCAATCATGAGAAGCTGTTTAATCAAGATGATTTTCAACGTTTCTTTCTCAATTGGGCTCTAATAAGCCAAGTAGAGATCTACCAATAAAAGGCCTATGTAAACATGATTTCTTTAAACAAACAAAAGATGGTTTTCATACAAAATGATCAACAGTTAAGGATCAGAAAAATAGGGAAAAAGTCCAAACAGAGAATGAGACTACATTCTAGGAGCTATTTCTTCAGGCCTTTCATTAGTCATACTTTCTTTTTTTCTTCACATATAGGTCTATTTTATTGAGTCTTAAAAAATCTCCTTTTAATGATTATTTGAATGGATTTGTTACTACGGTTACATTTAATCTGTGTTAAAAATCTGACCAGACAATGTTTTTCTTTTTTCTAATGAGTCCGCCTGAAGATTGATATCAACTCCTTGTTGTTGTTGTTTTCCAGTTAAACAATCAATACTGGTTAAGAGTGCTTTAAAGAGGCACATACTCTACTTTCCCAATACAAACTGAAGTGGAAAAGAAGCATTGATCAGTCAACCTGGGACTTCATGATTTTGTACATACATGCTGCATGACTGCATTGGTTCCACTAGGCCCTGAATCAGGCTAGTAACATTTCTTTTTAAAAAACTTTAAAATGAAGTGAGAGAGAAAGCAGAGTTGCTTGGAGACCAATATTAATAAGGAGTAGCTGATAAATTGCTGTTTGGTATGTTTCCTATCCCTGGCTGAACACTAAACAAGAAGTGGAGGTCCTAACTCCCATTTGTTGGCTACTTACTAAAGTACTGCGGGTGAGGGAAGATTACTTAGTACTTGTAGATAGTGAGATGAGACATGTGTATACAGAAGGAGTGGCAATGGTGAATTCTCCAGATGGGGAACAGCTCTCTGTAAATAACTGCAGAACTTTTAAGTACAAATGGGATTGGTTTATATGATCCAAGAGCAGAGGGCAGAAATAGAACCAATAGTTTAAAGCTGCAGGTTAACACATTTTAGCTCAGTATTAGAAAAAATAATGACAACGATAATGACAATGACAATGGCTAGCAGCCTTGGGAAAAAGTGTTTCCCATTACATACACTCGGAAATGTTGTAGAGGACATTCAGACACTAGTTTGGCAGTGGAATTGACTTGTAAAGTCTTTATTACCTCTGAAATTGTGTAGGAAGTAAGTCTAAGGGAAAAATATATTGTTTTGCTAACTTCCCTTTCGGAAATTACAAACTTTTGAGGACAAAAGGACATCTATTCTAAAAGATGTGGCACTTATCTTGGTACTTCTGCCTTTCCTGTATTTTTCTAATAATGCCTTTTGCACTATTAAAGAAAAAGGCTAGAATATTTCAGTCATATTTAAAATGAAAATGTTACAAGAGTCACAACAAACTTTTACAAAATGAATCTTTTATCACAAATCTCATGGGTAAGTGTACATTTAGTCATTCTATGGGCAACTAGGCATGCAGATTTTAGAGTGATGTGGTGATACATGTAATTACACACCTGCTCTGTTTCTTTAAGTTTCATTCACTACTAAGGGTTAAATGATTGGAGTTATCATCAAATAGCTTTTTGCACTGTCTCTCCTTTTTTCTTTCATTATTTACTAATTCTTTGCAAGTAGGTATGGAAAAAAGTTAAGGAAGAGGGGTGTATATGGAATAGTTTTTCATCACAGACAACTGGTGTTAAAACCAAAGCATAGTTTATAATTTCCTTTAAATAGATGCATATTGTAGGGTTCACAAAAGTACACAAGTAGAAAAAGCCTAATTTGGGGCTAGATGGAAATGGTCAACACTCGTAGAAAGGACACTGAAGAAACTCTATAGCAGTGCCATCCAATAGAAATGATGTGAGCCAGGTAGTTTAAATTTTCTAGTAGGAACATTTTTTTAAAAAAGTTAAAGAATGCCAAGTGAACTTAATTTAAAAAAATGTATTTTACTGATATATCAAAATATTTTCATTTCAACATGTTATCCACATAAAAATTATTGTGATAGTTTATATTCTTTTTTTCACTAAGTTTGGGAATGCTGGTGTATATTCTATGCTTCCAGAACATCCGAACCCAGATGACACATTTCAAGTGTTTAATAGCTGCATGTGGCTAGTGGCTACAGAATTAGTGGAGTTCAAAAGGGACTTGTGAAAGGAGAGTATGAAGTTTGGAAATATCCAGTGAGATGAGTGCTCACTTAAAACATGAAGTTCTTTTTTAATGAATGACATGTTTGGGAAGGGAGTTTATTATAATGATGTACAGCATATACTTTGGCATGTATTCATATTTTGGCTCTTGACACTTATTCTGTGACCTTGGTCAAGTTAATTAATCACGTGTGCCTCAGTTTCCTCATCTGTAAAACAAAGATAAAATTGTTTATGTTATCAGATTGTTACAAGGATTAAGTAATAAAATACGTGTAAAGCACTTGGGTGCTTTGCACACAAGTACTTAATTATTGTTAGCAATTTATTATCATTTTTCTACAAAAATAAATTGTTTAGTCAAGTTACATTTTACAATAAGTTTAGGACAAAACAAGTCTGACTTTTTAAAAATGTTATGGTTCCCAGAGTTATATATGATGGTTTTAAAATAATTTATTCAGTGTCAAAATGAATAACTTTGATTCCCCCCACTTTTTCTCTTAGATGTTTCTTAGATTCTACGTTAGGAGAGGGAAGAATTTGAAATAGGGAACTGAGACACATTTCTGAGTGTTTTCTGTTGAAAGTAAGCTAATCAGTTAGTCTTTATTTACTGCTTTGAAAAAGTTACTCACACCAGCCACTCATTCACTTTTAAGGCAGTCCTTCTCAAACCTGGATGATTGTAATACTTACTTAGGAAGCATAATAAAAATATAGATGGGCTCTCTTCACATAGCATAGCAAGTCTTTGGGTGGAGGTGCAGAAATTTGTATTTGAAAACCTCAGCAGGTTTAAAACCTGAGTTAGGTTTTAAAAGCATTGGAGTTACATTAGGAGTTTGTTACAACAAGTTACTAGTCAGGTGTGATACATTTAACTGTTTGTCATATGAATGACATAAAACTATTTTAGATGTGCTAAACTCATGATTCCTATAGGCTTGAATGGATACTTTTACTTCTATAGAAACTTGGTTTCTAGAAAATGGTTTCTTCTGTTTTTTTTTCTGCCTAATCAGTTTCTATTTCTTCTCTCTTTGAAGAATTTCTACCTTTTGAGTAGAATTTTATTATAGATATTTCATTTTTTAATCTCAGAATGGATACTGTTGGGCACCAAAACTGAGAGTACTCCAGACTTATGGAGTACTCTCCTCAAAAGCAACTAATGTCCCTCCTCAAAAGCAACTAATGAGCTGGCAAAAACTGTTAGAATAAACTTTTGCAGAACTCTGGAATCTAGTAAAATTGTTACAATAACCAGAGAGGAAGACTTGGTGAAGAAAAGAACCAATGCTTTATAGTAAGAGGATACTGTGACATTTTAAATTGGCTGCCTACCACCCTCCACATCCCAGATCAGCAGAGGCTGTGAGGACAGCTGCCTACACTCTACTATACACAATAATAGAGCCTACACTCTAATATACAGCCTATATCCTAACATACTAATATACACATAACGGGGCTTCCAAAGTGAGAGGAAAGAGAGGAAAAACAGAAAGAGTATTTGAAAAAATGATGGCTAAAAAACTTCATACATTTGGTAAAAAATATGAATCTAAACATCCAAGAAGTGCAATGAACTCCACATAGAATAAACTAAAAGATATCCACAATCAGACATATTATAGTCAAATTGCCAAAAAACAAAGAGAAACCTTGAAAGCAGGGAAAGTGACTTTTTACATACAAAAAAACAATAAGACGAACAGCTGATTTCTCTTAAGAACCCACAGAGGCTAGAAGGCAGTGAAATGTCATATTTAAATTGCTGAAAGAAAAAGAAAAACATCTGTCAACATATATCCAGAATTATATGTCCAGCAACACTTTACTCCAAAGAATGAAAGCAAAAACAAGACGTTGCCAGATAAACAAAAACTGAGGGAGCTGATCACTAGTAGAACTGCCCTTCAAGAAATACCAAAGGGCATTCTCTAGAAAAACTGAAAGGGCACTCATTATAACCCAAGCTATACAAAAAAATGGGAACACTGGCAAAGGTAACTACATAGGTAGCTACAAAAGCAAGTAAAAATGTGTTTTAGGTTTTTTTTTAAACTCTTTTTACTATCCAATTTAACAGAAAAAATGCATAAAACAACAATGATCAATCTATGTTAAGGAGTATACAATGTATAAAGATGTAATTTGTGATAATAACAGCATAAAGGGGGCAATAGAGCTGTAAAGGGATGGGTATTGTATACTATTAAATTAAGTTGGTATTCAACAGGATTGTTCCAAGATGGCCAAATAGAAACAGCTCTAGTCTACAGATCTCAGCGTGAGCAATGCAGAAGACGGGTGACTTCTGCACTTCCAACTGAGGTACTGGGTTCATCTCATTGGGACTGGTTGGACAGTGGGTGCGGCCCACGGAATGTGAGCCAAAGCAGGGCAGGGCATTGCCTCACCCAGGAAGCACAAGGGGTCCGGGAATTCCCTTTCCTAGCCAAAGAAAGTCATGACAGATGGTATCTGGAAAATCGGGACACTCCCACCGTAATACTGCGCTTTTCCAATGGTCTTAACAAACGGAACACCAGGAGATTATATCCCGTGCCTGGCTCAGTGGGTCCCACGCCCATGGAGCCTTGCTCACTACTAGCACAGCAGTCCGAGATCTAACTGCAAGGCGGCAGCAACACTAACAAATAAGAAAAGAGAGAAGAATCAAATAGACACAATGAAAAAATGATAAAGGGGATATCACCACTGATCCCACAGAAATACGAATTACCATCAGAGAATACTATAAACACTTGTACGCAAATGAACTAGAAAATCTAGAAGAAATGGATAAATTCCTGGACACATACACCCTCCCAAGACTAAACCAGGAAGAAGTTGAATCCGTGAATAGACCAATAACAGGCTCTGAAATTGAGGCAATAATTAATAGCCTACCAACTAAAAAAACTCCAGGACCAGATGGATTCACAGCTGAATTCTACCAAAGGTACAAAGAGGAGCTGGTACCATCCCTTCTGAAACTATTCCAATCAATAGAAAAAGAGGGAATCGTCCCTAACTCATTTTATGAGGCCAGCATCATCCTGATACCAAAGCCTGGCAGAGACACAACAAAAAAAGAGAATTTTAGACCAATATCCCTGATGAACATCGATGCAAAAATCCTCAATAAAATACTGGCAAACCGAATCCAGCAGCACATCAAAAAGCTTATCCACCAAGATCGACTTAGCTTCATCCCTCGGATGCAAGGATGGTTCAACAAATGCAAAACAATAAATGTAATCCAGCATATAAACAGATCCAAAGACAAAAACCACATGATTATCTCAATAGATGCAGAAAAGGCCTTTGACAAAATTCAGTAGCCCTTCATGCTAAAAACTCTCAATAAACTAGGTATTGATGGAAAGCATCTCAAAATAATAAGAGCTATTTATAACAAACCCACAGCCAATATCCTACTGAATGGGCAAAAACTGGAAGCATTCCCTTTGAAAACTGGCACAAGACAGGGATGCCCTCTCTCACCACTCCTATTCGACATAGTGTTGGAAGTTCTGGCCAGGGCAATCAGGCAGGGGAAAGAAATAAAGTGTATTCAATTAGGAAAAGAAGAAGTCAAATCATCCCTGTTTGCAGATGACATGATTGTATATTTAGAAAACCCCATCGTCTCAGACCAAAATCTCCTCAAGCTGATAAGCAACTTCAGCAAAGTCTCAGGATACAAAATCAATGTGCAAAAATCACAAGCATTCCTATACACCAATAATAGACAAACAGAGAGCCAAATCATGAGTGAACTCCCATTCACAATTGCTTCAAAGAGAATAAAATACCTAGGAATCCAACTTACAAGGGATGTGAAGGACCTCTTCAAGGACAATTACAAACCACTGCTCAACAAATAAAAGAGGACACAAAACAATGGAAGAACATCCCATGCTCATGGATAGGAAGAATCAATATTGTGAAAACGGCCATACTGCCCAAGGTAATTTATAGATTCAATGCCATCCCCATCAAGCTACCAATGACTTTCTTCACATAATTGGAAAAAAACTTCTTTAAAGTTCATATGAAACAAAAAAAAAAGTCCACATTGCCAAGACAATCCTAAGACAAAAGAACAAAGCTGGAGGCATCATGCTACCTGACTTCAAACTATACTGCAAGGCTACAGTAACCAAAACAGCATGGTACTGGTACCAAAACAGAGATATAGACCAATGGAACAGAACAGAGGCCTCAGAGGCCACACATCTATAACCATCTGATCTTTGGCAAACCTGATAAAAACAAGAAATGGGGAAAGGATTCCCTATTTAATAAATGGTGCTGGGAAAACTGGCTAGCCATATGTAGAAAGCTGAAACTGGATCCTTTCCTTACACCTTGTACAAAAATTAATTCAAGATGGATTAAAGACTTAAATGTTAGACCTAAAACCATAAAAACCCTAGAAGAAAACCTAGGCAATACCATTCAGGACATAGTCATGGACAAGGAGTTCATGATTAAAACACCAAAAGCAATGGCAACAAAAGCCAAAACAGACAAATAGGATCTAATTAAACCAAAGAGTTTCTGCGCAGCAAAAGAAACTACCATCAGAGTGAACAGGCAACCTACAGAATGGGAGAAAATGTTTGCAATCTACCAATCTGACAAAGGGCTGATATCCAGAATCTACAAATAACTTAAACAAATTTACAGGAAAAAATCAAACAACCCCATCAAAAAGTGAGCAAAGGATATGAACAGACACTTCTCAAAGAAGACATTTATGCAACCAACAGACACATGAAAAAATTCTCATCATCACTGGCCATCAGAGAAATGCAAATCAAAACCACAATGAGATACCATGTCACACCATTTAGAATGGCGATCATTAAAAAGTCAGGAAAAACCATGCTGAAAGGATGTGGAGAAATAGGAACTGTTGGTGGGAGTGTAAACTAGCTCAACCATTGTGGAAGATAGTGTGGTGATTCCTCAAGGATCTAGAACCAGAAATACCATTTGATCCAGCAATCCCATTACTGAGTATATACCCAAAGGATTATAAATCATGTTAATATAAAGACACATGCACATGTATGTTTATCGTGGCAGTATTCACAATAGCAAAAACTTGGAACCAACCCAAATGTCCATCAACGACAGACTGGATTAAGAACATGTGGCACATATACACCATGGAATACTATGCAGCCATAAAAAAAAAGGGATGCGTTCATGTCCTTTGTAGGGACATGGGTGAAGCTGGAAACCATCATTCTGAGCAAACTATCACAAGGACAGAAAACCTAACACTGCATGTTCTCACTCATTGGTGGGAATTGAACAATGAGAACACTTGGACACAGGGTGGGGAACATCACACACTGGGGCCTGTCATGGGGTGGAGGGAGGGGGAGGGATAGCATTAGGAGAAATACGTAAGGTAAATGAAGAGTTAATGGGTGCAGCATGGCCGGGCGCGGTGGCTCAAGCCTGTAATCCCAGCACTTTGGGAGGCCGAGACGGGCGGATCACGAGTTCAGGAGATCGAGACCATCCTGGCTAACACGGTGAAACCCCGTCTCTACTAAAATACAAAAAAAATTAGCCGGGCGAGGTGGCGGGCGCCTGTAGTCCCAGCTACTCAGGAGGCTGAGGCAGGAGAATGGCGTGAACCCGGGAGGCGGGGCTTGCAGTGAGCTGAGATCCGGCCACTGCACTCCCGCCTGGGCAACAGAGCCAGACTCCGTCTCAAAAAAAAATGGGTGCAGCACACCAACATGGCACATGTATACATACATAACAAACCTGCACGTTGTGCACATGTACCCTAAAAGTTAAAGTATAATTTTAAAAAAGTTGGTATTCAATAATAGACAAGCCAAAAGCCAAATCAGGAAAGTAATTCCCTTCACAATTGCCACATAAAGAATAAAATACGTAAGAATACAGCTAAACAAAGAAGTGAAAGGTCTCTACAAAGAGAATTACAAAACACTGCTCAGAGAAATCAGAGATCACATAAACAAATGGAAAAACATCCCATACTCATGGACAGGAAGAATCAATATCATTAAAATGACCACATTTCCCAAAGCAACTTAGAAATTCAATTCTCTTCCTGTCAAACTATCAATGACATTCTTTATAGAACTACAAAACAAAAACTATTTTAAAATTCATATGGAAGCAAAAAAGAGCCTGAATAGCCAGGGCAATCCTAAGCAAAAAGGGCAAAGCTGGATGCATCACGTTACCTGACTTCAAACTATACTACAGGGCTACAGTAACCAAAAAAGCATGGTATTGGTACAAAAACAGACATATAAACCAAAGGAACAGAATAGAGAACCCAGAAATAAGGCTGCACACCTATGCCCATCTGATCTTTGACAAAGCTGACAAAAGCAAGCCATGGGGAAAGGACTCTCTAGTCAATAAATGTTGCTGGGATAACTGACTAGCCATATGCAGAAGATTGAAACTGGACCCCTTCATTACACCATATACAAAAATCAACTCGAGATTGATTAAAGACTTAAATGTAAAACCCAAAACTATAAAAACCATGGAACACAACATAGGCAATACCATGCTGCACAAAGGAACAGGCGAAAGAGTTCATGACAAAGATGTCAAAAGCAATCACAACAAAAGCAAAAATTGACGAATGGTATCTAATTAAACCTAAGAGCTTCTGTACAGCAAAAGAAACTATCAACCTACACAATGGGAGACAACCTACAGAATGGAAGAAAATTTTTGCAAACTATGCACCTGAAAAAAGTCTAATATCCAGCAGCTATAAGGAACTTAAACAAATTTATAAGACAACATCAAACAACCCCATTAAAATGTGGGCAAAGGACATGAACACTTTTCAAAAGAAGCCATACATGTGGCCAACATGCATATGAATAAAAGCTCTATATCCCTGATCATTATAGAAATGCAAATCAAAACCGTAATAAGATACTATCTCAAAATGGCTATTAGAAAGTTAAAAAATAACAGATGCTTGTGAGGTTGTAGAGAAAAGGGTACACTTGTACACTGCTGGTAGGAGTGTAAATTAGTTCAACAATTGTGGAAGACAGTGTGGTGATTCCACAAAGACATAAAAACGGAAATACCATTTGACCCAGCAATCCCATTATTGGGCATATACCCAAAGGCATATAAATCATTTTACCATAAAGACACATGCAGGCAAATGTTCACTGCAGCAGTATTCAGAATAGCAAAGACATGGAATCAACCTAAATGCCCATCAGTGGCTGATGCATTAAAGAAAATGTGGTACATATACACCACGGAATATTATGCAGCCATAGAAAAGAATGGGATTCTGTCTTTTGTGGGAACATAGATGGAGCTGGAGGCCATTATTCTAGCAAACTAATGTAGGAACAGAAAACCAAATATTACATGTTCTCACTTACAAATGATGAGAACTCTTCAACACAAAGAAGGAAACAACAGACACTGGGGTCTATTTGAAGGTGAAGGGTAGGAAAAGGGAGAGGAGCAGAGAAAATAATTATTGGGTACTAGGCATAATACCTGGGTGACAAAATAATCCATATAACAACCCCCATGACACGAGTTTACCTATATAATAAACCTACATATGTTTCACAAAACCTAAAATAAAAGTTAAAAGAAACCTAAGTTGGTATTAATTCAGACTTCATTATTCAAAAGTTAATGTGTTAATTGTAATACCTAGGGTAACCACTAGGAAAAAACTAAAAAATATACTGAAAAATAAACGAGAGAAAATCAAAATGGGTACACTATAAAAAATTAATTAAAATATAAGGCAGTAAAACAACAATCAGATACCACCACACACCTATTAGAATGGTGAAACTCCAGAATGCTAATCACACCAAATGCTGGCGTGGATGTAGAGCAACAGGAACTCTCGTTCATTGCTGGCAGAAATGTAAAATGGTTCAGCTACTTTGGAAGATACTTTAGTGGTTTCTTATAAAATTAAACATACCCTTACCCTACAATTCAGCAATCACACTCCTTGGTATTTAGTCAAAGGAGCTGAAAACTTATGTTCACACAGAAACTTACACAGAGATGTTTAAAGCAGCTTTATTCATAATTTCCAAAACTTGGACACAACTAAGATGTCCTTCAGTAGGTGAATGGAGAAATAACCTATGATATATCCACATAATGGAATATTATTTAGCACTAAAAAGAAATGAGCTATCAAGCCATGAAAAGAAATGGAAGAATCTTAAATGCATATTATGAAGTAAAAGAAGCCAATTTGCAAAGGCTACATACTATATGCTTCCAAATATATGACATTCTGGACAAGGTAAAACTATGGAGATAGTAAAAATGTCAATGGTTTCCAGGAGTTAGGTGAAAGGAAGAAATGAATGGGTAGAGCATGGAGGATTTTTAGGTAATGAAAATACTTTATATGATACCATAATGGTAGATATATATAATTATATGCTTGTCAAAACCTGTAGAATGTAGAACACCGAAAGTGAATGTTAATGTAAACTATGGATTTGGGGTGAAAATGATGTGTCAATGGAGGTTCCTAGATTATAACAAGTGTACCATTCTGATGTAGAATATAGATAGTCAGGGAGGCTGTGGGGGGGTGTTAGAGGAGGTGGGGAAATTTCTATGGAAACTCTACTTTCTGCTCAATGTTGATGTGAACTTAAAATTGCTCTATATATAAAGTCTATTAAAAATTTTAAGGCAGTAAGGAAGGAACAGAAACATAAAATAAGGTATAAGACATACAGAAAAAAAATTGCCAACATGGCAGAAGTCCTTTATCATTAATTACTTTAAATGTAAATGGGCTAAATTCTCCAGGAAAAGGGAGAAATTGTCAGAATGGATTTAAAAAATGACCAAACTATATGCTATTTACCATGGAATCACCTTAGATGCAAACACATATATAGATTGAAAGTGAATGGATAGAAAAATACATCCATGCAAATAATAACTAAAAGAGAGCTAGGGTTGCTACTCCACTTTTACACAAAATAGACTTTAAGACAAAAATTGATAATAAAGAGGAAATAAAGAATATTATGTATTGATAAGGGGTTAATCTATCAGGAAGATGTAACAATTATAAACATATATACACTTAACAACAGAACCCCAAAACATAGGAAGTAAACATTGACAGAATTGAAAGGAGATGTAGACAGTATTACATTAATAGTTGGAGACTTCAATACCCACTCTCAACTATGGATAGGAAAACTAGACACAGATCAATGTGAAGAGAGGACTCAAGCAATACTATAAACCAACTAGACCTAACAGACATATGTGGAACACTTAACCCAACAACAGCAGAATACACATTCTTCTCAAGTACACACGGAACATTATCCAGTATAGATCATATGCTAGGCCACAAAACTAGTTTTGATAAACATAAAATAATGGAATCATACAAAGTATTTTTCTGACCACAGTGGAATGAAACTAGAAATCAGTAGCACAATGAAAACTATAAAATTCAAATGTATAGGAAAATTAAGCAATATATACTTTTTAACTGGCATATTATAGATGTACATATTCTCAGTGTACCGGTAATATTTTGATATATTCATAAAATATGTAATACTCAAATTAGGGTAATGAGGATATTCATCATTTTAACATCTATCTTGCTTCATGCAGGAAACATTGAAATTATTCTTTATTGGCTATTTTGAAATATATGATAGATTATGCTCTACTGGAATCATTCTACTGATCTGTCAAACACTAGGTCTTATTTCTTCTATCCAACTGTATTTTTGTACTGATTTTTGTATTTAACCTCTTCATTCACCTTCCCCTACTTTAGTGAGAACAAAGCAATACACTCTTAAATAATCAATGGGTCAAAGAATAAATTACAAGTGAAATTAATTAGAAAATACTTTGAGATAAATGAAAACAAAAACACAACACACCAAGTCTTATAGAATGTAGTGAAAGAGTGATATTTATGGCTGTAAATGCCTACATTTAAAAAGAACAATAATCGCAAATTAATGACCTAACTTTGTACCTTAATGAACTAAAACAGAAGAACTAAATTCAAAACTAGCAAAATAAAGGATATGATAACGATTATAATGGAGAAAACTGAACATGGTAAACACAAAAACAATAGAATCAATGAAACCAAGAGTTGGAGAAGTTTTAAAAGTTCGACAAAATTGACACATCTTTAACTAGACTAAACAAAAAAAAAAAAAAAAAAAAGAGAGAGAGAGAGAGAGGACTCAAATTACCAAAACCAGAAATTAAAGGAGAGACATTACGGCAGAACTTGCTGAAATAGAAAGAAATATAATAGAATACTAGGGACAATTGTTAAAATAGAAAGGAATATAATAGAATACTAGGAACAATTGTCTGCCAAAAATTAGATAACCTGGATGATATGGACAAATTTCTAAAAATATACAAAGTATCCAAACTGACTCAAGAAGCTTCCAAAGGCTTGGGGGAGAGGGCAATGAGGCATTACTAATCAATAGGCATAAAGTTTCAGTTAAGCAAGATGGTCAAACTCTAACAGTCTGCTGTATAACATTATATCTATAGTTAACAATAACGTGCACTTAAAATTTCATTAAGGTAGATATTATATTGTGTTCTTATCATAATAATATTCAAGAAAGTAAAATAAAATGAAACATAAATTGGAACAGACCTTTAACAAGTAAAAAGATTGAATCAGTAATAAAAAACCTCCCAGCAAAGAAAAGCCAAAATCGGGTAGTTTCACTGGTAAATTCTACCAAACATTAGGCCAGGCACAATGGCTTATGCCTGTAATCCCAGCACTTTGGGAGGCCGAAGTGGACAGATCACAACGTCAGGAGATGGAGACTATCCTGGCTGACACAGTGAAACCCCATCTCTATAAAAAATACCAAAAAAAAAAAAAAAAAAAAAAAATTAGCAGGGCATGGTGGCACGCGTCTGTAGTCCCAGCTATTCAGGAGGCTGAGGCAGGAGAATCGCTTGAACCTCAGAGGCAGAGGTTGCAGTGAGCCAAGATCACGCCACTGCACTCCAGTCTGGGCAACAGAGGGAGATTCCATCTCAGAAAAAAAAAAAAAAGGTAGATATTATATTGTGTTCTTATCATAATAGTATTCAAGAAAGTAACATAAATTGAAACATAAATTGGAACAGACCTTTAACAAGTAAAAAGACTGAATCAGTTAAAAAACAAAACAAAACAAAACAAAACAACCTCCCAACAAAGAAAAGCCAAAACCGGGTAGCTTCACTGGTAAGCTCTATAAAACATTAAAAAAATAATTACCATTACTCCTTCTCAAACTCTTGCAAAACATTTAAGAGAAGGTAACACTTTCTAACTCACATTTTATGAGGCCAGCATTATTTTGATAGCCAAGCTGGATAAAGACATCAAAAGTAAAGAAAAGAAAATACAAATATCGCTTATAAATATAAATGCAAAAGTCCTAAGCAAATACTAGAAAATGGAATTTGGCAACATGTTACAGGATTATACATCACTATCAAGTGGGATTTATCCAAGAAATGTAAGGGCAGTTCACCATACAAAAATCAATCATGTGACATGTTATATTAACAGAATGAGGGGAAAAACCCATATGATTATCTCAATCGATGCTGGAAAAGCATTTGACAATATTCTGCATACTGGAATTTAAAAAATGCTCAAGAAATTAGTAATAGAAGGGAACTTCCTCAACTTGATAAAAGGCATTTATGGAATACCCATAGCTAACAGTATACTCAATGGTGAAAGACTGAAAATTTCCCTCCTAAGATCAGGAAGAAGACCAGGATTCCTATTTTACCACTTTCACTCAACATTGAACTGGAAGTTCAAACCAGTGCAGTTAGGCAAGAAAAATAAATACAAGGCATTCAAGATGGAAAGAAGAAATGAAATTATCTTTATTGGTAGTTTACATAATCTTATGTATAGATACTTCTAAAGAATTCACAAAAAAATCTTAGTGCTAATGAACAAATTCAGCAAAGTTGCAAAATACAAGATCAACACATCGAATCAGTTTTATTTCTAAACACTAGCAATGAACAATCAGAAGATGAAATTAAGAAAACGATTCCATCTATAATAACATAAAAAAGAAATAAAAAATTAAGAATAAATTTTAGAAAGGAGTCTCAAGACGAATACACTTAAAATCATAAAACACTACTGAAAAGTAATTAAAGACTGAAATAAATGGAAAAGCATCCCATGTTTATAGATTGGAAGACTTGATATTGTTAAGGTGGCAATTCTCTCCAAAACAATATACAGATTCAGTGCAATTCCTATATAAAAATAAAAAACAACTTCTATTCTTGCCTAAGTGGAAAAGCTGAACCAAAAATTCATACAAAATTGCAAGGGAGCCTCAATAGAAAAAACAATTTTATTTGTTGAGATAGAGTCTTGCTTGGTCACTGAGGCTGGAGTGCAGTGGCACAACTGCAGCTCACTGTAGCCTTGACTTCCTGGGCTCAAGCAATCGTCCCACCTCAGCCTCTTGAGGAGCTGGGACCACAGGCACATGGCACCATGCACGGCTACATTTTTTATTTTTTGTAGAGATGGAGTGTCACTGTGTTGGCCAGGCTGGTCTCAAACTTCTGGGCTCAAGTAATCCTCCTGCCTTGGCCTCCCAAAATTATGGGATTACAGCCTTGAGCCACCACACCCAGCTAACAAATAATTAAAAAAAGAAAAAACTGGAGAACTCACTTCTTGATTTCAAAATTTATTACAAAGGTACAGTATATGGTGCTGGCAGAAGGCCAGACAAATAAATCAATGAAACAGAATTGAGAGTCCAGAATTAGATGCATAAATCTACAGTCAATTGATTTTTTTATGATCATAACCAGTGGAGGAAAGAATAGCCTCTTCTACAAGCAGTGCTAGGATAACTAGTTATCCACATTCAACAACAACAACAAAAAGCTGGACTCCTATCTTACACCAGATACAAAAACTTGACTCAGAATGGCTAAAATACCTAAAAGTGAGAGCTAAAAGCATACAATTCTTTTTTTTTAATGCACATTATTGCTTTATTTATAAAACCTGAATGAACTTGTTATAACTTATAGTAGGCATACACACACACATGCACACACAACACATTCACCTATTTTGGAGAGAAAAATCTTGTCATATCATTTCTATATTTATTTTAAATACTACTCATAATGAAGGTTCAAGTTCTATAGGGTATTAGTATGTGACACATCATGCTATTTAAAACTGTAAGTGTATTTTACCTAATGACATCTAAGTTTTTCTTTTTTTAAATTTATTATTATTATACTTTAAGTTCTAGGGTACATGTGCATAACGTGCAGGTTTGTTACATATATATACTTGTGCCATGTTGGTGTGCTGCACCCATCAACTCGTCAGCACCCATCAACTCGTCATTTACATCAGGTATAACTCCCAGTGCAATCCCTCCCCACTCCCCGCTCCCCGTGATAGGCCCCGGTGTGTGATGTTCCCCTTCCTGAGTCCAAGTGATCTCATTGTTCAGTTCCCACCTATGAGTGAGAACATGCGGTGTTTGGTTTTCTGTTCTTGCGACAGTTTGCTGAGAATGATGGTTTCCAGCTGCATCCATGTCCCTACAAAGGACACAAACTCATCCTGTTTTATGGCTGCATAGTATTCCATGGTGTATATGTGCCACATTTTCTTAATCCAGTCTGTCACTGATGGACATTCGGGTTGATTCCAAGTCTTTGCTACTGTGAACAGTGCCACAATGAACATACATGTGCATGTATGATTTATAATCCTTTGGGTATATACCCAGTAATGGGATGGCTGGGTCATATGGTACTTCTAGTTCCATAAAATTCTTATAAGAAAACACAGAGCACATGCCTATAGTCCCAGCTATTTGAAAGGCTAAGGTGGGAGGATCACTTGAGCCCAGGAGTTTGAGATCAGCCCAGGCAACATAGTGAGGTCCCGTATAAAAAGAAAAACAAACAAACAAACAAACAAACAAAAAACGAAAACAAACAAACAAAAAATAACCCACAGGGGTAAATCTTTATGGTCTTGCATTTGGTAATGGATTCTTAAATATGACATCAAAAGCATAGGTAACGAAAGAAAAAATAGATAAATTGAATTTTATTAGAATTAAAATCTTTGTGTATAAAATGATACTATCAGGTATGGGAGAAAATGTTTGCAAATAATTTATCCAATAAGGATCAAGTATTCAGAACATGCAAAAAATATTAAAATTCAACAACAAAAAGACAACTCAATTTAAAAATCCCAATAAAAAATGGACAATGGCTTGAATAGACATTTTCCCAAAGAAGATATATGGATGGCAAACAAGTACATGAAAAGATTCTCAATACTTTTAGTCATTACGGAAATACAAATCAAATCCACAATGAGATACCCCTTCATACCCAGTAAGATGGCTATAATAAAAATAAAACTGAAAATAACAAGTCTTGGTGAGAATGTGGACAAATTGGAACCCTTCTGTGCTATCATTCTGTGATGGGAATGTAAAATGGTGCAGCCACTGTGGAAGACAATTTGGAGGTTCCTCAGAAAGTTAAACATAGAATTACCATACAGTCCAATTATCCCCATCCATCTCCCTGGTATATACATTCAAAAGAACTGAAGACAGATATTCAAACAAATACTTGTACATGAATGTTTGTAACAGCACTATTCAGAAGAGACAAAAAGGTGGAAATAGCCCACATGTCCATTAATGAATGAATGGATAACAAACTGGTATATATATACATATATACACACAATAGACTATTATTCGGCCATTAAAAGGGATAAATTACTGTCACATAATACAATGTGGATCAATTTCAAAAACATTTTGTTAATTGGAAGAAGTCAGACACAAAAGAACACATATTTTATGATTCTATTTATATGGAATATCCATAAGAGGTAAATCCATAGAGACAGAATGCAGATTAATAATTGGCTAGGACTTGGGAGAAGAGGGAACAGGGAGTGACTGCTTAATGCCTAGGAGGTTTCTTTATGGGATAACAGAAACATTTGGAACTACATAGAGGTGATGGCTGCACAACATTGTGAGTGCTAAGTGGCACTGAGGTGAACACTTAAAAATGGTTAATTCTATGTTATATAAATTTCACCCCAATAAAACGGATACTGTTACTTTCCTTCCTCTCTAAAAAGCTAAGCTTCTTATTTTCCTGGGTCAGGAAGAATCCTTTATATCTTTAGTAATCACAAGTTACTATCTAATGAGCTCTTATAACGTGTTGTGAACTGTGATGCATGCTTTTCAGGCACCATGTTATTTAAGCCTCACAGCAGTAATACCTGGCATATATTGAGTGCAAAGCAACCATTTGTCATATGGATGAACAACTGTAGAAGCAAGGTACACGTGAGACAACTGAGGTTGAGAGAGTGAAGGTACTTGCCCCAGGTCTCCTGGCTAGTAAATGGCAGAATTCAAACTCTAAGAATTATAGGACAAAAATATCACTTTTGGTTTCAGCTCTAATGTAATGTTAGGGAGAAAGACATCAGGTTTTATCCCTGGAAAGAAGTTAGGTCCTTAATGTTACTTTTTGAGTCTTACTGAAATGCATACTTGTTAATTTGCTTGTATTGGAAAAGGTATGGCCTAGGTATCAGGCAGCCTGGATTTCCAACTCTCCACTATTACTAAATGTGTGGCCTTAGGAAAATTTGATTTAACCTTTCTGAAACCCAGGTTGCTAATTTGTTACAAGATTGTTAAATTGATGATGGCAGGGTGGACTGGTTCAGCCAGAGTTCAAACTCAAAGCCGCCTTATTCTCCTGACTTTTAAATAATGGGAACTGATGCAAAATGTTAAGAAAACACCGTGCAGGTCAGGCAAAATATATCTGAAGGCTACATCTGGCTTGTATGTCACAAGTTTTTACCTCTGTATTAGTAGAGGAGACTGTGGCAACATATTGCCTGGGTTTTAAGTTAGGCCATTTACTAGCTCTGTGACCTTAGGTAAGCTATTTATTCTGTCTGTTCCCCAGTTTACAAATAAGTAATGATAGTATATACATTGGAAAGTTGTTACAAAGATTATGTGTCTGTGTGTGTAGTCACCTAGAAATAGTACTTGGCATGTAGCAGTGTGGTGCAAGTATGTTAACTAAAACAAACCAAATAAGTCCTACACTGCCTTTCAGCTGTTAATATTACATGACTAAAGAAGAATTTATAGAAGGCCAATTATTTGCAGTAACTTGGTCTTTACTTTGGTTTGCTCATCTGTGCCTCAGTTTACACATCTATACAATGGAAACAGTAATGGTACCTGCCTCATATAGTTATTGTGATGATTAAATGAATTAATATATAGTTTATCTACAGAACTTAGAACATTTTCTGGCACAGAGTATGCACTATATAAGTCTTAGTCATTAGCATCATGAATTTTTAAAATATATCTTGGTGAAGCTCATATGAGTCAATACTGAAAATCTCCAAAATAAGTTGCTTACAATATGGCATTGATCCTAGGAGCATTGTCCGTACCATAATAAGGGTGCTGAACTCTTTTTTTTTTTTTTTATACTTTAAGTTCTAGGGTACATGTGCATAACGTGCAGGTTTGTTACATATACATACTTGTGCCATGTTGGTGTGCTGCACCCATCAACTCGTTAAAGGCTGCTGAACTCTTGACCCTTCAATCAATCATACAAAAAGCCAAAGTAGTAAGGTCTGAGAATAGAAAAGCTTCCCAGTCATTGCATAGTCTACTTAATGCATCCCAATACTGGATTGAGATACAAAAGAAAACTAGGCTAACTTGTATCTATGAAGGCAACTAAAGAAATTTATTTTTAAGAGCTCTTTCTGCATTTTCCATAATATCTCTAAGAAAGAGGTAAGAAAAATTCAAATTGTGATTCAGAGAGGCAATTAGAATTAGAATATAGAAAGTTATAGAATTAGAATATAGAAAGTTCTATATTGCAAAAGAGGATCATCTCCTGCCTCCCTAGTTTGTCCCAGTCTACCTGGGGTAGACTATCGCTTTGTAAATATGTAATAGAAGAAAATTACAAATGGAGTCAGGTCCCGGAGTTCAAAAAAGCAGCATCCTTACCATCATTTTTAAGGTGACAGAAGAGTTTGGTATGAAAAAATATAGAAGTCTCAGAAGGACTTGGGAGTGAGGGGATGTCCAATGGGGCAGGAGTCCTACTGTGAGAGGAGTATAAACATATTGGAGCCCCAAACTAGATGAATAGGGAACATTGTAGGCCACAAGTTTAAGGGTGCTGGCGATGGAATTATAGTGTCAAAGTGATAAGAGTGACAAGTATTAGTGGAATCTCTTTTGAGAGGAGACAGGGATTCTTCAACATGAGAAGACAGGGACAAGGGGAGATTTTACTGTGAGAAAAGCAGGGACCCTATTGTAACAACACAGGATATAATATGAAAATGCCACTGTGAGTTGATGAGAGCATTGCAAGGCCAATAATAATAAGAATGGGGAACGGGGGGAATTAAAGTGGAAAGTGAGAATAATACAGGGGAGAGACTTGGGGTTTGTGTCGGGAAATATTGTAGAATTCTGAGTTTGAATGCACAAGCTATAGTGTGAGAACCATTCTGCAAATAAGGAGGGTATAGAGTGCCCCTTAGTGTGACAGGACAGGGTAAAAAAAAGATCATAGAATTTAAAAAGGGGTAGTCTAATGAGAGGGAATGAGAAATGATATGCCCATTGGGAGGAGTCGAAAATATTAGAGACCTCAGTAAGAAAGAATGGGGTTTCCCCAGTTTGAGAAGATAGGACAAATGGAATCCAATGAGAAGTAAGAAGAAATAATAATAAGAAACCCCAAAGGAAGAGGATGGCAGAATGTGGGGCTAAAAGTGAAAGAACACTGCGGGAGGTGGGGAGTGGGTTTCCCAAAAAAGATAAGGAGGAATAATGGTTAGAAAAGTAGCGGCCCTTTGACGGAATAGGAGATAAATTACGGAAACCCTTGTGGGAGGGTAAAAGAGGTGACTCTAGTGGGAAAAGACACGGAAGAAGGCACTATCATCATGTGACAATAGCAGGGTCACCAGTGTAAGCTGTCAGAAAATAATGTGGGGCTCCTAATGGGAAGGAGTTGAATGCTCCTCAAAGCAAGAAGGTAGGAGACTGCAGGGAACTCCAGTATAATATAATCAGGGCCTCTAGTGTGAGAGGAGAGGATGTATTATAGAATACCAATCCCATTACAGAAAATTATTAAATGGGGGGAGCCCACAGGGAAAGAGAACGGTGGGCTTACCACTGTGTGAAAAGGGAAGATCTCAATGGAGTAGAATAGGGTGCACTGTGGGGTCACAAGTGGACAAAGATATGAAGCACTTCAGCCAGTGTGAGAGGATCATGGGAAAACGACAGATTCCAGTGTGTGAAAAAGGAGAGCTAGTAAGAGAGGAAATATTCTGGGATTCTCAGTAGGAAATCCCTAGTAGGAAATCCTAGTAGGATTCTAGTAGGAGGGAAAATGGTGGGGCTCCTAGTTGGATGCATTGGTGGGATTCCTAGTGTGAGTAAACAGTTTGAAGACACGGGGTATGTTATTTCCTCAACTTGGTAGAGTAGGGGCTCCCAGAAGGAGAGTATAGGTGCAGGTGGTTGCCCTGTATGAGAAAAGGGGGCCCTCGTGGGAAGAGCCAGGACATTATTGTGGGTAGGGCAAAGAAATAAGAAACCCTAGGTGGGAGACGATGGAGACACGGTGCGACCCTGGTGGGAGCGCGCAGGAAATATTGTGGGAAGCCAGAGGCTGGGGACAAGGAGCTCTCCAGGGAGAGAAAGGAAAACCGCAGAGAGAGGGCTTGAGAACACAAGGGACACCAGAGTGAACGTAGGGCAAACGATTATACTGGAGCATAATTTCCCCACCTTAGGTGCCCAGCCCCACTTACCCAGGCAGAGTTCAAAGACGTAGGCATAGTAGGACCAGAGCACGACGAGGACAATAACGAGCACTGGCACCCAGGACAGTACCCGGCGGCAGCACCGCAGCCCCCCAGACAGAGCCATCTTCCAGCCTCGCCGCATCTTTGGCTCGAAGATCGACCAAGCAGGCCTGCTGGCGCCGGGTCGGAACCGCTAGGGTGGCGGTTGCGAGGCGGGAAGGCGCGCTGTGCGGCACTCCACTGCCTAGCCTGGCGGGAACCCTCTCGCCGAGCCGTCGCCACCTGTGGGGCTGCGCTGCTGAGTGCGCCCCGCCTGGCACAATAGGCTTGAGTCACGGCGTTGAGGAACTAGCGATGTTGGAGCGGAAGGGTGATCCGTCAGGCAGTCGGGGCTAGCACGCTCAGAGGGAGTGCAGTCCCTCCCCTTTCCGCCTCCTCCCCACCCCGTTTTTCAAGGCTGGATGCAGGGCTGGACCTCCGCAAAATCGTGAAGCAGAAGAAATTTGGGTCCGCCCATCTGCTCTTACTGCACTGCGTCCGCCCTCTTTGTTTCTGTCTCTGTCTCTCTCTCCCGCTTCGTTTTCTTTCTCTCCTCCTGCTGCCCCCCACACAGTTACACACACACACACACACACACACACGCAGTGTGAAAGATGCGAGCCATAGCATCTCATAACATGAAGGCCATCCAGCTCCATCCTCCCACTGCTGCTTGAACGATATGCTTAACACGTAGTGCCGCAGTCGCTGCTTGGGTAAGTCCTTTGACAGGGCGCTCCCTCCTTCCCTTTGCCCTACCCGCAGAATCAGCTTAGTATGTTTTTAGAACAAACACATTGGTATGAAAAAACAAATGAAGGAGATAGTGATTCTGAGAGGGATCATGGGAGACAGTGATTCTGAGAGGGGTCATGGAAAGCTACAAAGGTAGTGATATTTAAGCTGAGCTATATTAATAAATTCAGGTTTTCCAGGCAGATGAGAGGAGGAGGACCTTTTAGACAGAGAAAACAGCATTTAAAAGTCATAGAGTAATGAAAGTCCAAAAATGTTCCAGGAGCAGCTAGTGTGGCTTGAAGAGTGTGTGTGAAGAAGAGAGGCTACGAATGAGACTGGGAATATGAGGCCGTGGTGTGAAGGCTCTTATATGTCCTAGCATGGCTTGGGGACATAATCATGTAAAGCAGATTATGAAGAGCCATCAAAGTTTTGGGGAAAATGGAGTGACATCAGGAATATGTTTTTGTGAAATAACTGGCAGGATTTTGGAAAGGAAGATGGCCTGGAAGTAGGAAGCTCAACTAGAAGATAATTTAATTCAACAAATGTTTTTGGAGTGGTTGCTTCCTGTTAGATCAACTTTGGTACAAAAAGAATGACAAAATAGTGGCCTGACCCCAAGAAGCTCATGTTCTCTTTGGGGCCGTAGTTGTTCATTGACACAAGTACAATAATAGAAGTACAGCAGGCTCTTGGCATGTATGGATTTGACCCTCACTGTTTTTTTCCAAAGGTCTTTTACATGAAGACATTTGTGATTTTGGTGAGATGCATGTGTGATTCACATTCTGTGTGACTACTGTGTGGGAGCAAGTGTCTCTACAAGGTTTCTCTCTGTTCTTTATTTATGGTTGTATATGCAGTAAATTACCTGAAGTGATAAAAGCTTTATTGTTTCTTTTCAGATTAAGCTGATTTTATGGTTGATGTTACTAAATTCATGATGCAATGGAATGCAGAGTTCATTTTAGTTACAATATTTAGTAGCCCAGTTAATTATTTGAGCCCTAAGGTTCTGACATGTATACTTAAATTTTCCAATATTCATTAATTTGGGGCTCGTGGAACATGTATCTTGGGATTGTCAAGGGTATACTGTTTGAACCAAGTAGCCTTGAGGAGGCAATCATTAAGTGTGAAAGGGAAAGTCCCAGTTGGGTTTTGAATAATGACTAGGAGTTCACCAAGAAGATAAGAGATGGGAGTAGGATTTAAAGGAGGAGGGGATTCCAAGCAAAAGGAAATATGTAGGGCAAACGTATGTGAAACAGCACAACGTACTTGGGGGACTGCGCTTTTGCTGGAAGATATTACAGTAGTCTAACCAAGAGATGGTAAGAGCCTAGGCCTAAGCCAGGCTATGAGGGGAGGAAAGGAGGGGAAAGATGTAATAGTGTTGGGGGAAATCAACAGAATTTATCAACCAGTTGGCAGGTGAAGAGTGAGATAAGTTAAAGCTAACAACCAGATTTCTAACTTCAATGCCTGAATGAACAATGTTGCCAATCACCATGATAGGGTCTATTATGAGAAAAGCAGATTTTGTGGGGGAAGTTGATAACTTTCATGTTTTGACATGATTAGTTTTACCTAAATCTTCCTCTTCTAAGCCTGATCACTAATCAAATAGTCTGGGGTGGGGGGCTTATGACAGGGATAGCTCATACCCAAAGGAGCATGGAGGGTCAAGAACCAGAGAGACAAACCATGTTCAAGTGTATATATCAAGGATTGGCAAATTATGCTTATGGGGCAAATATGGCCCACTGGCTTTTTAAAAGTCAGAATAAAGTTTTATTGGAACACATTCATGTCAATTTGTTTACCCAGAGTCTATGGCTGTTTTGTACAATGCTGAGTTGGAGTAGTTGTGACATAGATCATATAGCATGCAAAGCCTACATTTATTTAAATTTATTTTTAAAGACTTTATTTGTTAGACCAATGTTAGATTAACAGCAAAATTGAAAGGAAGGTTCAAAGATTTCCCATATAACCCCTACCACCACATGCATAGCCCCCATTATCAACATCCCCCGCCAGAGTGGTACATTTGTTACAATCTATGAATCAGCATCAACACATATTTTTCATCCAAAGTCCATAGATTCTATTAGCATTCACCCTTGGTGTTGTATAGTCTGTGGGTTTGGACAAACATATAATATCTTGTATCCACCATTACAGTATCATATAGAATATTTTTGCTGCCCTAAAACTCCTCTGTGTTCTACCTGTTCATCTCTCCCTCTGCACAACTCTTGGAAACTGTTGATTTTTTTTTACTGTTTCCATAGTTTGCCTCTTCCAGAATGTCATATAGTTGGAATGATACAGTATGTAACCTTTGCAGATTGGGTTCTGTCACTTAGTAATATGCATTTAAGATTCCTCCATGTCTTTTCATGGCTTGATAACTCATTTCTTATTAGTGTTGAATAATATTCCATTTTCTAGATGTACCACAGTTTATTTATACACTCACCGACTGAAAGACATCTTGGTTGCTTCCAAGTTTTGGTCGTTATGAATAAAGCTGCTATAAACATCCATGTGCAAGTTTTTGTGTGGACATGGGTTTTCACCTCATTTGGGTAAATACCAAGGACTGAAATTGTTGGATCATGTGGTAAGAGTATATTTAGTTTTGTAAGAAACTGCCAAAGTGTCTTCAATAGTAGCTGTACCATTTTGTGTTTCCAGCAGAAATGACTGAGAGTTGCTGTTGCTCTATATCCTTGCTAGAATTTGGTGAGGTTAGTGTTCTGGATTTTGGCCATTGGAAAAGTCTGTAGTGGTATTTCATTGTTTTAATTTGCACATCCCTGATGACATATAGTGTGGAGCATCTTTTCATATGTTTATTTGCCATCTATATATCTTCTTTGGTGAGGTGTCTATTCAGGTCTTTAGCCCTTTTTTTGAGACGCTTGCTTTCTTATTATTTAATTTTAAAGAATTTTTGTGTATTTTAGATTACAGCTCTTTATCATGTGTCTTTTGCAAATATTTTCTTTCAGTGTGTGGCCTGTTTATTCTCTTGATAGTGTCTTTAGCAGAGCAATTTTTTATTTTAATGAAGTCCAGCTTATTAATTCTTTCTTTCATGGATTGTGTCTTTGGTGTTCCATCAGCCATCACCAAACCCAAGTTTATCTGAATTTTCACATATGTTACATTCTGGGAGTTATAGAGTTTTGTGTTTTGTATTTAGGTCTGTGATCCATTTTGAGTTAATTTTTATGAAGAGTTTAAGGTCTGTGTCTAGATTTATTTTTTTGCGTGTGGATGTCCAGTTGTTCCAGAACCATTTGTAAAAATGATGATCCTTCCTAGCACTTTAGGAGGCCAAGGCCGTTGGATCACCTGAGGTCAGGAGTTTGAGACAAGCCTGGCCAACATGGTGAAACCCTCTCTCTACTAAAAATACAAAAATTAGCTGGGCATGATGGCATGCGCCTGTAATGCCAGCTACTCAGGAGGCTGAGGCAGGAGAATCACTTGAACCCAGGAGGTGGAGGTTGCAGTGAGCCGATATTGCATCACTGCATTCCAGCCTGGGCCATAGAGCAAGACTCTGTCTTTAAAAAAAAAAAAAGGAATAAAACAAGATATTTTCTCCATTGTATTGCATTTACCCCTTTGTCAAAGATCAGGAGATTTTATTTATGTAGGTCTGTTCCTATTTCCGGGTTTTCTATTTTTTCCACTGATCTGTTTGTCTGTTATTTCATCAATATCACGGTGTCTTGATTATTGTTGCTTTATAGTAAGTCTTGAAATTGGGTAGTGTCAGTCCTCCAACATTGTTCTTTTTTAATATTGTGGTGTTCTGGATATTTTGCCTCTCCATAAAAACTATAGAATGAGTTTATTGATATCCACAAAGTAATTTGCTGGGATTTTGATTGGGATTGCATTGAATCTATAGATTGGGAAGAACTGACATCGTGATAATATTGGGTCTTCCTATCCATAAATATGGAACACCTTTCCATTTATGTAGTTCTTCGTTGATTTCATCAGAATTTTGTAGTTTTCGTCATATAAATCTTGTACATATTTTGTTAGATTTCCACTTAAGTATTTCATGCTAATGTAAATGGAATTTCTACTTAAGTATTTCATGCCAATGTAAATGGGATTGTGTTAATAATTTCAAATTCCTCTTGTTCATTGCTGCTTTATAGAAAAGTGATTGACTTTTGTATATTAACCTTGTGTCCTTCAACTTTGCTATAATTGCTTATTAGTTACAGCTTTTTCATTGATTCTTTCAGATTTTCTGCATAAACAATCATGTAATCGATGAACAAAAACAATGTTGTTTCATCCTTCCCAATTAGTATTCCTTTTGTTTCATTTTCTTGTCTCATTGCATTAGCTAGGATGTCCAGTATGATATTGAAAAGGATGCCAAGAGGGTCATCCTTGCTCACGGACATCCTTGCCCTGTTCCTGATTTTAATGGGAAAGATTCTCTTTTCTTACCATTAAACATGATGTTAGTTACAGGGATTTTAAAATAGATATTCTTATTAAGTTAAGGAAGTTCCCCTCATTTCCTAGTTTTCTAAGATTTAAAAAAAATTATGAATAGATGTTGGATTTTGTCAGATGTTTTATTTGCATCTAATGATATGATCATGTGATTTTTCTTCTGTAACCTGTTGATGGTATGGATTACATTAATTGATATTCTAATGTTGTACCGGCCTTGCATACTTGGAATAAATCTCACTTGATTGAGGTGTATACTTATTTTTATACATTGGGTTTGATTTGCTAGTATTTTGTTGAGAATTTTTGCATCTATGTTCATTAGAGATATTGATCTGTAGTTTTCTTCTCTTCTAGTGTCTTTGCCTGATTTTTGGTATTAGGGTGATGCTGGCCTGATAGAATTTGGTAGGAAGTATTTCCTCTGCTTCTATAATTTGAAAGAAATTATACAGGATTGATAAAATTCCTTCCTTAAATGTTTTGTGGAATTCACCAGCGAACCCATCAGGGCCTGGTGATGTCTGTTTTGGAAGGTTATTAGTTATTGATTCAATATCATTAATAGATATAGGCCTATTCAGATTGTTTATTTATTTTTCTTAATTTTTAATTTTATTTTTTGGTTCTTTTTAAAATTTTCAATAGCAATAGGGGTACAAGTGATTTTGGGTTACATGGACGAATTATATAGTGAGGAAGTCTGAGATTTTAGTGCACCTGTCACCCAAATACTGTGCATTGTACCCAATATGTAATTTTTTGTCCTTAATCCTCCTCCAACTCTCCCCTCTTCTGGGTTTCCAGTGTCCATTAAACCATTCTGTATGTCCTTGCATACCCATAGCTTAGTTCCCACTTATAAGTGAGAACATACAGTGTTTGGTTTTTCATTCCTGAGTTACTTCACTTAGAATAATGACCTCCAGTTTCATCCAAGTTGCTGAAGATTACATTATTTCATTCTTTTTTATGGTTGAGTAGTATTCCTTGGTGTGTGTGTGTGTGTGTGTGTGTATATATGTGTGTGTATGTGTATATATATATATATATAAAACATTTTAATTATTCACTCATCAGTTGATGGGCACTTAGGTTGGTTTCATGTCTTCACAATTATGAATTCTGCTGCAATAAACATACATGTGCAGATTTCTTTTTGATATAACGGCTTCTTTTCCTTTGGGTAGATATCTAGTAGTGGAATTGCTGGATGAAATGGTAGATCTACTTTTAGTTATTTCAAAAATCTACATACTCCTTTCCATGAAAAGTTTTACTAATTTACATTCTTACCAGCAGTGTGTAACTGTTTCTTCTTCACCACACAAGCATGGGATATATTTCCATTTGTTTGTGTCATCTATTATTTTTTTCGCCTCCTTGGTTAATACTCCTAGGTGTTTCATTTTATTTTTTTCCAGCTGTTGCAAAATGAAGTGAGTTATTGATTTGATTCTGTGCTTAGTCGTCGTTGGTGTATAGCAGTGCTACTGATTTATGTATATTGACTTTATAACCTGAGACTTTACTGAATTCATTTATCAAACCTAGGAGATTTTTTGGAGGAGTCTTTGGGGTTTTCTTGGTATACAATCATTTTCTTGGTACACAATCGTATCAGCAAACAGAGATAGTTTGACTTCCTGTTTTCCAATTTGGGTGCCCTTTATTTCTTTCTCTTATCTGATTGTTCTGGCTAGTATTTCCAGTACTATGTTGAATAAAAGTGTTGAATGTGGGCATCCTTGTCGCATTCCTGTTGTCAGGGAATTATTTCAATTTTTCCTCATTCAGTATAGTGCTGGCTGTGGGATTTTTATATATGGCTTTTATTATCTTGAGGTACATCTCTTCTATGCCTAGTTTGTTGAGGGTTTTTATCATAAAGGGATGATAGAATTTATCAAATGCTTTTTCTGAATCTATTGACTTGCATGTGTTGAACCATCCCTGCATCCCTGGGACAAAACTCACTTGATCACGGTTAATTAACTTTTTAATGTGGAATTTGGTTAGCTAGTATTTTGTTGAGTATTTTTGCATCTGTGTTTGTCAGGGATATGGGTTTTGTTGTTTTCTTCTTCTTATCATGTCCCTTCTTGGCTTTGGTATTGGGGATATACAGGCTTCATAGAATGAATTAGGGAATATTTGCTCTTTCTCAGTCTTTTGAAACAGTTTCAGTAACACCCAGTTCTTCAAATGTTGGGTAGAATTTGCATGTGAATCCATCTGGCTTTGGGCTTATTTTTGGCAAATTTTGTATTACTGATTCAATATCACCACTGCTTGCTATTGGTGTGTTCAGGATTTCTATTTCTGATTCAAGCTAGGAGGGTTGTATGTTTCCAGGAATCTATTGATTTTCTCTAGATATTCTAGTTTGAGTACATAGAGGTGTTCATAGTAATCTCAAATGGATTTTTATACTTCTGTGCTATTGGTTGTAAGTCTTCACTTTCATTTTCAATTAAGCTTATTTGAATCTGTTCTCTTTGTTTCTGGGTTAATGTACCTAATAGTCTATTGATGTTGTCTTTTGAAAAAACAGTTTTCTGTTTCATTGATCTTTGGTATTGTGTTTTTTATTTTTTAGTTTTAATTCATTTAGTTCTGCTCTGATCTTTGTCATTTTTTTTTTTCTTCTGCTAGCTTTGGGTTTGGTTTGTTCTTCTTTCTCTAGTTCCTTGAGATGTGTTGTTAGTTTGTCTATTTGTGAGATTTCAGACATTTCGATGTAGGCATTTAGTGCTGTAAACTTTTTTCTTAGCATGGCTTCTGCTTTATTTCAGGAGTTGTGATAAGTTGCATCACTGTTATCAGTAATTTCAAAGAATTTTAAAATTTACATCTTGATTTTATTACCCCCAAAATTATTCAGGAGCAGATTGTTCAATTTTCATGTATTTGTATAGTTTTCAGGGTTCCCTTGGTAATTGATTTCTAGTTTTATTCCACTGTGGTTTGAGAAGATACTCTAAATGATTTTGATTTTTAAAAATTTGTTGAGACTTATTTTGTGTCCTGTTGTATGCTCAGTCTTGGAGAATGTTCTGTGAGCTGATGAGAAGAAGGTATATTCTGCAGTTATTGATAGAATGTTCTGTAGATATCTGTGTAGTTTGTTTGTTCTAGAGTACAGTTTAAATTTAGTGTTTCTTTGTTGAATTTCTGCCATGATGATCTGTCTAGTGCTGTCAATGGAGTCTTAAAGTCACTCGCTGTTATTGTGTTGCTGTCTACTGATTTCCCCAAGTCTAGTAGTAATAGTTTTATGAATCTGGGAGCTCCAGAGGTAGGTGCATACATATTTAGGATTGTAATATTTTCTTGTTGGATTGATTCTTTTATTATTATTATTACTGTTGCTGCTTTAAAATGTGCTTTATCTGATATAATAATAGGAATTACTGCTCACTTTTGGTTGTCTTTTGCATGAAATATCATTTTCCACCCCTTTACCTTGAGTCTATAAAAATCCTTACATGTTAGGTGTGTGTCTTGAAGACAGCATCAGTTTATGATTTCTTTTTTTTTTTTCTTTTAAGATGGAGTCTCACTCTGTCGCCAGGCTGGAGTGCAGTGGTATGATCTCGGCTCACTGCAACCTCCACCTCCTGGGTTCAAGCGATTCTCCTGCCTCAGCCTCCTGAGTAGCTGGGATTACAGGTGCCCACCACCATGCCCAGCTAATTTTTGTATTTTTAATAGAGATGGGGTTTTGTCATATTGGCCAGGCTGGTCTTGAACTTCTGACCTCAGGTGACCCACCTGCCTTGGCCTCCCAAAGTGCTGGGATTATAGGTGTGACCCACCACACCTGGCCAGTATTTCTTTTTCTTTCTTTTTTCTTTTTTCTTTATTTGGCTCTTTATTTCCATTTTAGTGATCATTCAGCATATGATAGAGCCATTATATTATTTATACAATAATGGCAATAACAATAATAATTCGTTGTTTGCCAACATCTATCTTCAAGTCAAAATAGTAAGTTAGTGAGATACTCAATTTCTCTATAAATAGACCAGCCTAGTTTTGATAATGCATATAATGAAACATTTAATTATATATTATACTTTTTAAAGATTATTTAGAGTATTTTTTATTTCAATAGTTTTTGGGGAACAGGTGGTGTTTGTTTACATGCATATATTCTTTAGTGGTGATTTCTGAGATTTTGGTGTACCCATCACCAAGCAGTGTACACTGCACCCATTGTGTAGTCTTTTATTCTTCACCCACCTCCCAGCCTTCCCCTTGAGTACCCAGAGTCCAATATATTATTCTTATCTTTTTGTATCCTCATAGCTTAGCTCCCACTTATAAGTGAGAATTTAAAATGTTTGGGTTTCCATTCTTGAGTTACTTCATGCAGAATAATGGTCTCTAACTCTATCCAGGTTGCTGTGAATGCAATTATTTCATTTTCTTAGGGCTGAGAAGTATTCTATGGTGTATATATGTGTATATATATACATATTATCACATTTTCTTTATCCACTTGTGGGTTGATGGGCATTTAGGCTGGATTCATAATTTTGCAACTGTGAGTTGTGCTACTATAAATATGTGTGTGCAAGTGTTTTTTTCATATGACTCCTTGTTCTCTGGGTAGATACTCCAGTAGTGGGATTGCTGGATCAAATGGTAGATCTACTTTCTGTTCTTTAAGAAATCTCCATATTGTTTTCCATAGTGGTTGTAGTAGTTTACATTCCCACCAGCAGCGTAAAAGTTTTCCCTTTTCACCATATTCATGCCAGCATCTTTTTTTTTTAATTTTTAAATTATGGTCATTCTTGCAAGAGTGAGGTGGTATCTCATTGTGTTTTTGATTTGCATTTCTCTGATAATTAGTGATTTTGAACATTTTTTTTCTTATGTTTGTTGGCCATTTGTATATCTTCTTTTGAGAATTATCTATTCATGTCCTTAGCCCACTTTTTGATGGGATTATTTGTTTTTTCTTGCTTATTTGTTTGAGTTCCTTGTAGATTCTGGATATTAGTTCCTTGTCAGATACATAGTTTACAAGTATTTTTTCCCACTTTGTGGGTTTTCTGTTTACTCTACTGATTATTTCTTCTGTGAAGAAGCTTTTTAGTTTAAGTCCAACCTATTTATTTTTGTTTTTGTTGCACTTGCTTTTGTGTTCTTGGTTATGAACTCTGCATAGGCCAATGTCTAGAAGAATTTTTCCGAAGTTATCTTCTAGAAGTCATCAAAATGTGTACATTTAAAATAAACCATACAATTTTACTAGTAAGAAAGCCTGTAGTTAAGTTTAATTGAAACTGAATTTCACAAGTTAATAATTTAAATCCTTAGACAAAGTTACAGAAAGTGCATCTTCTTGTTTTCCATCTTCATGCAATGTTAAATTTTTTTGGTGTTTATACCATTTAAAAAATAAAAACATCCTAATACTTAAGCAATATGTACATTTAAATTTTTGGTGGTGGTTTGTATTTTAAAAGAAATAGTTTTCTTAGGATTTGCCTCAGTTTCTGGTAGAAATGCTTACAGGAACTAGCTAATTAAAACTAAGAAAAGCACATTCAAAATACTGATTTACTTTGATAGCAAATGGTTGTTCTTTGAATACTAATGAAGATAGACAAGACCCATTAAGGTGAAGTGGGCTATTTCAAATATTCAACAGTTTATATAAATATTTATTATATATAAATATATATACACACAGACACACATACACATAAACACACACACACTGGAGTGCAGTGGCCCAATCTCAGCTTACTGCAGCCTTTGCCTCCTGGGTTCAAGTGATTCTCCAGCTCAGCCTCCTGAGTAGCTGGACCACAGGTGTGCACCACTATGCGCAGATAATTTTTACATTTTTAGTAGACTAGGTTTCCACGTTGGCCAGGCTGGTCTGGAACTCCTGACCTCAAGTGATCTGCCCACCTTGGCCTCCCAAAGTGTTGGGATTACAGGTGTGACCCACCACGCCCAACCCTAGTTTACAAAAATATTTAAAAAGGTTTTTAAGAGCTAAGCATCTGTATCCACTGACAGCAATGCAATACCTAGTTTATGATGACTTAAAACAAATACCCATAAGGAAAAAAAGCTTTATTTTATCTAAATTTACTTTCAGTCAATAGTTAAGTAGCATTATTCCTCCCAGTACTATACTCCCTGTCTCTATAAGGCTGTTCTTGGGAGCCAGACAGTTTAGGTAATAAGGTAGTCAAGAGGGTAACTGCTTGTAGTTATAAATCGACAGTAACTTTCTGCTTTTCTCTTAATGTGCTGATAGTTGTGTCTAAAAAATGCAATTCTTAAAAAGGTATCATTTCTGATTTTGTTGTCATCTGTAACCTGTGGAAACTAATCACATGAAACTACAATATTAGCAAATTTATTGAAATCCGTATAGAAAACATAAATTATCACTAATTTCAAACTCTGATTTATTAGTGTGTCACTGAATCTTTTAAAAAATGAAAAAGAAAAAGAAAAGCAGCTCCAAAGATAGTCTTATACCATTCTTTAAAAAGGAAACTGTTTCATTTAACTTTATACCCACCCCACACTGCAGTTTCAAAACAGAATATTTAATAGTCATGGTCATGAGCATTACACCAAGATGAGGTTTTCTATTTTGCTCCCATAGCTTCTGGTTAACAGAAAACACATGCTTCTTTTATTGAAGGAGTTTGGTCCAGCTGATGTTAATGTATTTCTTCCAATATATTTTATCCTCATCTTTGCTTCTGGAGGCATTGCCTCAGGTTGACTACCTTCATTTTCATTAAAACCTGCTGCTACCAAAAGAATTTTTGAAGCAAGAGTTGGAACAGGTTCTTTAGGCTTACTTAGTCCAAGTTTGATGGATATGGCTGATGCTTTCTTTGTCATCTGACTACCTGTGGCAGATCTAAACTTGATCTTTGTAGGCTTTGTTGGGAGGACTGCAGCTTCTTTTTCAGCTGACGGATTCTCAGTGCTGTGACCAGAACTTTTCCCTCCATTACTGGAATAAACAGCCTTAGTTTTCACAGGTTTTTTCACTTCTTCTTCAGGTCTTCCAATGGCTCCAGCTCACTGCAACTTTTCAGCCTTCTCCTCTCCCACCTTCCTATCTGCCATTTTCCCTGCTATGGCCTACCCTGCAGCCAAGCCAGGCTCTTTCAGAGTTTTTGATGTAGGCGTTTAATGCTATGAAGTTTCCCCTTAGCACCACTTTTGCTGTATCTCAGATATTTTGATAGGTTGTGTCACTATTATTCCATTCAAAGGATTTTTAAATTTCTATCTTGATTTTATTGTTGACCCAAAGATTATTCAGGAGTAGATTATTTAATTTCCACATATTTGTATAGTTTTGAGTATTCCTTTTTGTATTGGCTTCCAATTTTTTTCCACTGTGGTCAGCAAGAGTACTGGTATAATTTTGATACTCTTAAATTTATTGAAACTTTTTTTTTTTTTTTTTTGAGACGGAGTCTCGCTCTGTCGCCCGGGCTGGAGTGCAGTGGCCGGATCTCAGCTCACTGCAAGCTCCGCCTCCCGGGTTTACGGCATTCTCCTGCCTCAGCCTCCCTTTTGTTGCCTATCCTATGGTCTATCTTGGAAAATGTTCCATGTTCTGATAAACAGATTATATATTCTGCAGTTGTTGGGTAGAATGTTCTGTAAATATCTGTTAAGTTGATTTGTTCTAAGGGTATAGTTTAAGTCAATTGTTTCTTATTTGACTTTCTGTCTTGATGACCTGTCTAGTGCTGTCAGTGGAGTATGTTTCCCACTATTACTGTGTTGCCATCTGTCTCATTTCTTAGGCCTAGTAGTAATTGTTTTATTGTTTTTTAAAATTATTTTATAAATTTGGGAGCTCCAGTGTTAGGTGCATATATATTGTGATATTTTCCTGTTGGCTAATTCTTTTGTCATTATATAATGTCTCTCTTTGTCTTTTTAAACTGTTGAGGCTTGGTCTGTTATAAGAATAGCTACTCCTGCTTGCTTTTGGTTTTCATTTGCATTGAATATCTCTTTCCACCCCTTTACCTTATGTTTATGTGAGGCCATATGTGTTAGGTGAGATTCTTGAAGATAGCAGATACTTAGTTGGTGAAATTTTATGCATTATGCCATTCTTTATCTTCTAAGCGAAGCATTCAGGCAACTTACATTTAACATTAGTATTGAGATGTGAGGTACCATTCTATTTATCGTGCTACTTGTTGCCTGAATATCTTTTTTTCCTTGTGTAGTGGTTTATAGGCCCTGTGAGATTTATGCTTTAAGGAGGTTCTGTTTTGGTGTATTTCAAGGTTTTGTTTCAAGATTTAGAACTCTGTTTAGCATTTCTTGTAGTGCTGGCTTGGTAGTGGCAAATTCTCTAAACATTTGTTTGTCTGAGAAAGACTTTTTCTCTTCTGTATTAGTATGTTTACACACTGCTATAAAGGACTACTGGAGATGGGGTAATTTATAAAGAAAAGTGGTTTAATTGACTCACAATTTCACATGCCTATGGGATCCTTATGAAACTTACAACTACAGCAGAAGATGAAGCAGAAGCAAGGCATGTCTTACATGGTGGCAGGAGAGAGAAGGAAATGGGGAAAGTGCCACACTTTAAAACCATCAGACGGTGTGAGAACTCACTATCAAAAGAACAGCATGGGGGAAATTCATTCCCATGATCTTGCACCCCCTGAAGCGATGGCCCTAGCTGTATTTTGGCCTCTTTTAGTCACAGTTGGAGCTGGAGCTGCTAGGATGCAGGGTACCATGTCCCAAGGCTGCCCATAGAAGCTGGACACTAGGCCTGGCCCACTAACCCATTTCTTCCTCCTAGATCTCCAGGTCTGTGGCCTGTGATGGGAGGGTCTGCCTTGAACGACTGACCCTGGAGACATTTTCCCCATTGTCTTGGCTATTAACATTCAGCTTCTCTTTACTTATGCAAATTTCTGCAGCTGGCTGGAATTTCTTTCTAGAAAATGGGTTTTTCTTTTCTACCACAAGGTCAGGCTGGAAAATTTTTAAACTTTTACATTCTACTTTCCTTTTAAACGTAAGTTCCTATTTCAGACCATCTCTTTGTAAATGCATATGACTGTACACTGTTAGGAGCAGCAGGGCAATATTTTGAATGCTTTGTTGCTTAGAAATTTTTTACTCCAGATACTCTAAATAACCTCTTTCAAGTTCAAAGTTCCACAGATATTTGGGGAAGGGGCACAATGCCACCAGTCTTTTTTCATAACAAGAGCGACCTTTGCTTAAATTTCCAGTGAGTTTTTATCTTTATCTGAGACCACCTCAGCCTGGATTTCATTGTTTATATCACTATCAGTATTTTGGTCACAACCATTCAACACGTCTCTAGGAAGTTCCAAACTTTCCCACATCTTCCTGTATTCATCTGAACTTTTCAAACTGTTTCAACCTCTGCCTGTTACCCAGTTACCAAGTCACCTCCGCATTTTCATGTATCTTTATAGCAGTGCTCCACTCTTCTGGTACAGAATTCCTGTATCAGTCAATTTTCACACTGCTATAATGAACTACCTGAGACTGGGTAATTTATAAAGAAAATACTGTTAATTGATTCACAGTTCTGCATGCCTGGGGAGGCCTCAGAAATGTTAACAATCATGGCATAAGGTAAAGGGGTAAGCAACGTGTATATTACGTGACAGAATGAGAGAGAGCACGAGGCGGGGATGTGCCACACTTTTAAACCATCAGATCTTGTGAGAACTCACCCACTATCACAAGAACAGCATGGGGGAAATCTACCTTCATGATTTAATAACCTCCCACCTGGTCCCTCCCCTGACATATGGGGATTAAAATTCAACATGAGATTTGAGTGGAGACACAGAGCCCAACCATACCACCTTCACTTATGAAACTTAGTTTTGCTGGATACAGAATTCTTGGCTGATAATTACTTTGTTTAAGAAAGCTAGAGATAGGACCCAATCCTTTCTGGCTTCTAGGGTTTCTGCTGACAAATCTGTAGTTAATCTGACAGATTTTCTTTTATAGGTTACCTGATGCGTTTGTCTCACTGCTCTTAATATGCTTTCCTTCATCTTGACTTTAGATAACCTGATGACTATGTTCCTAGGTGATAATATTTTTGCAATAAATTTTCCAGGTGTTCTTTGGGCTTCTTATATTTGGATGTCTAGATCTCTAGCACAACGAGGGAAGTTTTCCTTGATTATTCCCTGAAATAAGTTTTCCAAACTTTTAGATTTCTTTTCTTTCTCAGGAAGAACAGTGGTTCTTATGTTTGATCATTTAACATAATTCCAAATTTCTTGGAGGTTTTATTCATTTTTAATTTTTTTCTTTGTCTTTGATAGGTTGGATTAATTCAGACACCTTTTATTTGAGCTGTGAAGTTCTTTCTTCTATTTGTTTAATTCTATTTTTTAACATTTTCAGTGTATTTTGCATTTCTCTAAGTGTGTCTTTCATTTCCAGAAGTTGTGATTATCTTGTCTTTATGATAGCCGTTTCTCTGGAGGCTTTTTTATCCATATCCTGTATTTTTAAAAAATTTCTTTAAGTTGTTTTTCACTTTTCTCTAGTGCCTTCTTGAGTAGCTTAATAATCATCCTTCTGAATTCTTTGGCAATTCAGATTTTATTTTCCCTTGGTTGGGATCCATTGCTGGAGAGCTAGTGTGATCTCTTGGTGTTGTTATAGAAACTGGTTTTGTCATATTACCAGAATTACTTTTCTGGTCTCTTCTCATTTGGGTAGACTGTTTTGGTTGAAAAATCTGGAACTCAAGGGATGCTGTTCAGATTTTTTTGTCCCATGGGGTGATCTTTGATGTGGTACTCTCCCCCTTCACCTGGGAAAGGACTTCCTGAGAGCCAGACTGCAGTAATTGTGATTGCCCTCCTGGGTCTAAACACCCAGCGGGGCTGCCTGACTTTTGGCTGATGCTGAGGAATGTCTACAAAAGAAACTTTTCACAAGCAGAAAGTTCTGGAACTCAAAGCCTGCTCTCTGGATTCTTTTGTCCCACAGGGTACTTTCTTGATGTGGTACACTCTCCCCTCCCCTAGGAGTAAGAGTCCCTGAGGGACAACCTACTGTGAATCATGCTGCTCTTCTGGGCCCAGCCACCTCGTGGAACTGCCACACTCCAGGATGGTGCTGGGGCATGTCTGTAAGGGATCCAGTGATGTGACATTTCCTCAAGTCTCCTAGCAGCAGGTATCAGCACCAACTCTCACTCTCCTGCCACCACCATCAGTTAGATTTCCTTGGTTATAAATAGCCTTAGTGTGTTGGCTTTCTCAAGTGTCAGTTGTAGTAGTAATGAACTAGTCATGTGGACAGACTCAAGACATCCTGGTTAACCAGGGTGCTGCAGGCAATGGTGATAGCTGAGGTCTTGCACAAGTTTTCTTGTTCCTGGGCACCGTGTTACTTTGCTTAAGTATTCTGTATTGGACCATATTGATTGGCCTCTGGCCAGGAGGTGGTGCTTGTAAGAGAGCACCAGCTGCAGTGGTGGCGGTGGGAATTGTGCCTGCCTTATATTACCCACGGAAGGTAATCTGGTGTCTCAGGCAATGAGCAGGGTCATAGAGCTCCCAAAAGTTTCTGTGTTTTGTGTTAAGCTACCAGGGCAGATGGAAGGGCAAAGCCACATGGGGGTGAGTCAGGCAAGTCTGCACTCTGACTCCCCATGTGCAGGTGTAAGCAGCAGCCCCAGTGGGGATCAGATGACAGTTATCTGGTCACTGATGTAATGTTCCATGGAGGAGTACAGCTGCCTCCACTGCATGGAAGAATCTGCATTTAGGGAAGGGAGTAGCAGGCAGCAGTAAGCCCCACCCAGCTCCGACACAATTGGCAAGGCATGTCTCACACACCACACTGTTCCACTAGAAGCGGCAAGATAGATTCTAGGCAGTCTACACTCAGAACTCAAAACTGCTCCCAGGCCATAAGTCTTCTCCCTCAAGACAGAAACCATGGCTTTCAGGCTAGGGCCCACCCACTCCACACTTGCACATGTGGCTACAGCACTCTTCCTCCTTACCCCTCGGTTCTGGTGAAGCAGGATTGTCCCCACTTGAGATTATATTATGAATCTCAATTGGGAGCTTCTATCAACCTGGAACTGCCACCTGAGTTATCCAGCTGACTTCTACAAGATCCCCTATGAGGTAGGATCAGGAATGGCTTCCCTCCATTCTTGCTGGAGTCTGGCAGTACATGCAAAGTACATGCTGTTGCTGCTCCTCTTCATGTACTCTCACCGCTCACAGCTCCAGCACTGGATAGGGTTAAGGCCTTCCACTGTGGGCTGCTTGCCAGGTTCCCTAGTGGAGAGTATATCCTGGAGGCAGCCCCTCCCCTTATTGCACTCTGAGGACTTAACAGCTTTTTGCCTGGCTCACGGTGTAGGCTGCAGCCCGCTGCTTCTTTCAAAGGATCTGTGGTTTCTTTCTGTTTTCCTGTTAAGTTCCTGTGTTGCTTCTTGGAAAAAAAAGTTCACAGCTTGTTGCTACATAACCATGTTGGTTGGCCTCCAGCCAGGATGTGGTGCTTGTAAGAGAGCACCAGCTGCAGTGGTAGCGGTGGGAATTGTGCCTGCCTTATATTACTCAGGGAAGGTAATCTGGTGTCTCAGGCAATGAGCAGGGCCATAGAGCTCCCAAAAGTTCTGTGTTTTGTGTTAAACTACCAGGGCAGGTGGAAGGGCAAAGCCAAGTGGGGGCTGACAGGGTTTTGTGAGGGTTATCCATGTAGTTCATTCTTTTTCATGGCTGAATAATATTTAATTGTATGGATATACTACATTTTGTTGTAGTTGGTAGACATGTGGGTTGTTTCTACTTTTTGGCTATGTACATTGTGTGTACGTCTTTTGTGTGAACATGTTTTCCTTTTCTTTTTTTTCTTTTGAGGTGGAGTCTTGCTCTGTCACCTAGGCTGGAGTGCAGTGGCACAATCTCAGCTCACTGCAACCTCCACCTCCCTGGTTCAAGCAGTTCTCCTGCCTCAGCCTCCTGAGTAGCTGGGATTATAGGCACACACCATCACGCTGGGCTAATGTTTTTGTATTTTTAGTAGAAATGGGGTTTCACCATGTTGGCCAGACTGTTACTGAACTCCTGACCTCTGGCAATCTACATACCTCAGCCTCCCAAAGTGCTGGGATTACAGATGTAAGCCACTGCACCTGGCCAGTATCCCTTTTCTACAGCCGTATTAAAACAGGTACAAACATTTATTTTCCGATTTAGTTTTCCTTTCTGTGCATATCAAAGTTGTACTCTTCAGACCAACAAGCTAACTTGAGGCAAATTACATAGCTTTCCATATACCCTTTTTTCCTCAGGTGCTAATCAAAGGCTCTGAAAATGGATACTGCTGTAGTAATGTCTGCTTTATTCTTAAAGTGCTTCTATTACTAGATGTAAAGATTTGATGTTAACAAAAGGGTTTTAATATGTAAATATGAATGAATGCCTTTAGTTTACCCGTTTGTCTATTATTATTAGTCTGTTTTCATTTATGCTTCATAGAGGTGGATCCTTTCATGATCTGGAATACATTTCACTAGATATTGTTGCATTTTAAGAATGAAAATACAGCTGTTTTCTGTCTTAGATTAATCCTGCTGCTGCTATGAGAAACTGAAAATCAAGAATGTGATGCACTTTTTACATTACTATATACCATACATATACCATAGCTTGCTTTGATGCCTTTCCTGTAGCACAGCCACTAACAAGAGTGAGTGAATTATAAATTCTCTTTGGGAAGGAATCAGTGCAACTAACTAATTATTAGCTGATATTGGCCTATGAAGGACAATAACTTAGAAACACAAGAATTCTGTTAATAGTACACTTTTTGGCCTTAAATGTCTTCTACTACTGAAAATAGTTTAAATCTTAGCTTTGTTTCTATTACTCCCTCTCTCTGCCTCAGCAAGGGGAGTTGGGAAGAATGGCGTAAAGGACATAGTGTCATTGATTTGTTGCTGAACTTTTAGAAAACATTAATCTATGTATGCTGGGGACTTATATTTTGTTTGTATATAGAGGAGAAATAATGCTGCCCTGAACCAATCACATTTAGTATAAATCACGTCAATCAAAACCTGGCAGAGACACAACAAAAATGAAAATTTCAGGCCAGTATCCTTGATGAACATCAATGTGAAACTCTTCAATAAAATACTGGCAAACCGAATCCAGCAGCACATCAAAAAGCTTATCCACCACAATCAAGTCAGCTTCATGTCTGGGATGCAAGGCTGGTTCAACATATGCAAATCCATAAATGTAATCCATCACGTAAACAGAACCAATGACAAAAACCACAAGATTATCTCAGTAGATGCAGAAAAGGCCTTCCATAACATTCAATACCCCTTCATGCTAAAAACTCTCAATAAATTCGATATTGATGGAATGTGTCTCAAAATAAAAAGAGCTATTTATGACAAACACACAGCCAATATCATAATGAATGGGCAAAAGCTGGAAGCATTCCCTTTGAAAACCAGCACAAGACAAGAATGCCCTCTCTCACCACTCCTATTCAACGTAGTATTAGAAGTTCTGGCCAGGGCAATTAGACAAGACAAAGAAATGAAGGGTATTCAAATAGGAAGAGAGGAAGTCAGATAGTCTCTGTTTGAAGATGACATGACTATATATTTATAAAACCCCATCGTCTCACTGCAAATCTCCTTAAACTGATAAGCAACTTCAGCAAAGTCTCAGGATACAAAATCAATGTGCAAAAATCACAAGCATTCCTATACACAAATAACAGACAAATGGAGAGCCAAATCATGAGTGAGCTCCCATTCACAATTGCTACAAAGACAATAAAATACCTAGGAATACAACTTACAAGGGATGTGAAAGACCTCCTCAAGGAGAACTACAAACCACTGATCAAGGAAATAAACAAGAAAGGACACAAACAAATGGAAAAACATTCCATGCTCATGAATAGGAAGAATCAATATCATGAAAATGGCCATACTGTCCAAAGTAATTTATAGGTTCAGTGCTATCCCCATCAAGCTACCATTGACTTTCTTCACAGAATTACAACAACAACAAAAAAAAACCAAAAAAACCACAACTACTTTAAATTTCATATGGAACCAAAAAAGAGCCCGTATAGCGAAGACAATCCTAAGCAAGAAGAACAAAGCTGGAGGCATCACGCTACCTGACTTCAAACTATACTACAAGGCTACAGTAACCAAAACATCATGGTACTGCTACCAAAACAGATATATAGACCAATGGAACAGAAGAGAGGCCTCAGAAATAATGCCACACATCTACAACCATCTGATCTTTGACAGACTTGACAAAAACAAGCAATGGGGAAATGATTCCCTATGGTCTTGGGAAAACTGGCTAGCCATATGCAGAAAACTGAAACTGGACCTCTTCCTTACACCTTTTACAAAAATTAACTCAAGATGGATTAAAGACTAAAATGTATGACCTACAACCATAAGAACCCTAGAAGAAAACCTAGGCAATACCATTCAGGACATAGCCATGGGCGAAGACTTCATGACTAAAACACCAAAAGCAATGACTAAAGCCAAAGCTGACAAATGGGATCTGATTAAAGAGCTTCTGCACAGTGAAAGAAACTGTCATCAGAGCGCACAGGCAACCTATAGAATGGAAGAAAATTTTGTAATCTGTCCATGTGACAAAAGGCTGATATTCAGGATCTACAAAGAATAGACACTTCTCAAAAGAAGACATTTATGCAGCCAAGAAACATATGAAAAAAAGCTCATCATCACTGGTCATTAGAGAAATGCAAATCAAAACCACAATGAGATACTATCTCACGCCAGTTAGAATGGTGATTATTAAAAAGCCAGGAAACATCAGATGCTTGAGAGAATGTGGAGAAATAGGAACACTTTTACACCGTTGGTGGGAGTTTAAATTAGTTCAATCATTGTGGAAGACAGTGTGGCAATTCCTCAAGGATCTAGAACCAGAAATACCATTTGACCCAGCAATCCCATTACTGGGTATATACCCAAAGTGCTTGATGCAATCATGCTACTATAAAGACACATGCACACGATGTTTATTGTGGCACTATCTCACAGTAGCAAAGACTTGAACAACCCAAATGTCCATCAACAATGATAGACTGGATAAAGAAAAATGTGGCACATACACACCATGGAATACTATGCAGCCATAAAAAAGATGAGTTCATCTCTTTTGCAGGGACATGGATGCAGCTGGAAACCATCATTCTCAGCAAACTAACACAAGAACAGAAAACCAAACACTGCATGTTCTCACTCATAAGTGGGAGTTGAACAATGAGAACACATGGACACAGGGAGGGGAACATCACACACCAGTGCCTGTCAAGGGGTGGGGCTAGGAGGGATAGCATTAGAGAAATATCTAATGTAGATGATGGGTTGGATGGGTGCAACAAACCGCCATGGCATGTATACCTATGTAACAAACCTGCACATTCTGCACATGTATCCCCAAACTTAACAGTATAATAAAAATATTTTAAAAATTAAATTATTGAAAAAATAACTCCAACTATTCTGTTTCTCTTATATATTTTTATATAGCAAAGGAAAACTTTAGTAAGAATGCTACATGATAAGAAGAAAAATCATTTCTCAAGCACATACCGAAACTTGAAGGTAATTGAACCCAAAATAATGGATGGGAAACACTAAATGAAGTGAAGGAATATGAGAAAGATGTGTGGGTCCAAGCTATCTGGTTATATTTTGATGTTGCCAATATTGCAAAGTCAAAATTTTAATTTTCTTATTTAATGTATTTGTTGGCCAGAGAGCTATTTTTGTATCAATGTGCCTTGCACGTACATTAAAAAAAATTTTGAAAGGCCATGTAGTAATGCCTGAGATAGTTGATGGTTCTTACCACCTCACTAATTTTTATGCAGTATGAAATGCTCATTCCATTGTCCAACTGATGTTCTCTATTTATAGATCTTGTCACACTGGAACTATTTTATAAGCTGGGGAAGTGATTTACTGTTTTTGTTGTATATTTTTTGTTCTTAGTCTGTTAGTGGCTGTTCTGTAGTGGGAAATAGTAAAAGGATTCTTCACTCCCTTTTCTTTTTCCCCCAGCACCTTCTTCAAGTAATGTGATGACACCATTTCTTGTGTGCTTTGGAAAAAGTTTCAGTTTGTTGCCTCCTTTAGTGTTTTAAAGAAGTGTTATACAAAGCATTGTTTGCAGAATGTAGGGAGAAAATGGAGTCCACTTTAATTTGGAATTCTTTGTGAGCTATGATACAAGTTATCAGCTCTGTCTAACTTTAAAAATTTTGTTATTAAAAGCACCTTGCTTAGAATATTTTAAATATTTATGTCTACAACAATTTTCTCAAAATAATAAACTGTGCAATTCTTGTCATTAAAAAAAGATCTGAATTCTCCCTAATGTGACTTGTTAGTTTCTCTGTGTATTTCCTGCTAGTGTAAATGTGAAAGCTTTGCTTGCATTATGTTTTAGAAATGCATTTTGCACACTCTAATTTTGCCGAAGCTCCATGAAAAGGTTAGATCTAAGTAGATAAATAAAGCTATGCACATGTTTTGAAAGTTTAATTTGTGAGTCATTACCAAAAGTGGCCTATTTGTCCTTATTAGTTTGCTGTTCTTAGCTTTACTATCTTTGGAAACTTGGCTCAAAGTTATATAGTTCTAGGCTAGCTCATCAGTGGAACTAGGAGAGAGGAAAACTGGCATGTATTTTAATAAAGTTCAATTTGAATGAAAAAATAGTATACAGTATAGTATTGTTAACAATGCTGTACGTTAGATCTCCAAAACTTATTCATCTCAGATAAATAAAACTTTGTACACTTTGACCATTTCCCCATTTCCCACTGCACGCCTGCTACTCCCCACCCCCGCCCCAACCCCACCAAGTCCCCTGGAAATCACCATTCTACTTTTTGCTTCTATGAGTTTGACTATTTTTAGATTCAACATATAAGTGATTATGCAATATTTGTTGTTTTGACCCTGGCTTATTTCACTTAGCATGTTGTACGGGTTCATCCATGTTGTTGGAAATGGCAGGATTTTCTTCTTTATAAGGCTGAGCATATTTCTACTATACACACATATACTCACACACACAATACATATATATGTATACACACACACACAAACACACATACACACCCTACATTTTTTAAATCCATTCATCTGTTATGGGCATGTATATTGTTTTCATATCTTGACTGTTGTGAATAATGTTGCAGTGAGCATAGGATTGCAGATATCTCTTCGAGGTGCTGATTTAACTTCCTTTGAGTATATACCCAGAAGAGGGATTGCTGGGTCAAATGATAGTTCTATTTTTATTTATTTGAGGAGCCTCTATGCTGTTTTCCGTAATGGCTATACCAATTTACATTTTTATCAACAATGTATAAATGTTTCATTTTTTCCATATCCTCACCAACACTTATTATATTTTGACTTTTTGGTGATATTTATTGTAACAGGTATGAGGTGATATCTCATGAATATTTGATTTGCATTTATGTTATGACTGATGATGTTGACCACCTTTTCATATACCTGTTGCCCATTTGTGTGTCTTCTTTGGAAAAATGTCTATTCAAGTTCTTTGCCCATTTTTAATCTGGTTTTCCTTATTTGTTTTTGAGTTGTGTGAGTTCCCTATATATTTTGGATATTAACCCTTTACCAGATGTATAGTTTCCAAATAATTTCTCCCATTCTGTAAGTTGCCTTTTCATTGTATTATTTCCTTTGTAGTGCAGAAGCTTTTTAGGTTGATGTAATCCCACTTGTTTATTTTACTTTTTATTCTCACTGCTTTTGGTGTCCTATCCAAGAAATTATTGTGAAGACCAATGTCATGGAGCTTTCCCCAGAATTTTATGGTTTCATTTGTTATGTTTAAGTCTTTAATCCATCTTGAATTGGTTTTGGTGAATGGTGTAAGATAAGTGTTCAATCTAATTATTTTGCATGTAGATAATGTAGTTTTCCTGTACTTGATCTTAGCCAAAAGACTGAGAAGCAATATATTCAGTTTTTCTAACACAGTGTATTGAGACTATCCTTTGAACATTTTGTATTCTTGGCAATCTTGTGGAAGACCAGTTGGTTGTGTATTTATGGGTTTATTTCTGTGCTCCCTATGTTTTCCCATTGTTCTTTGTGTCTGTTTTTATGGCAGTATCATACTGTTTTTATTACTATAGATTTGTAATATAATTTGAAATTCGAACTCAACAAGTGTGAAGCCAGATTTGATATTCTTTTTCAAGATCATTTTGGCTATTCAGAGTCTTTTGTAGTTTCATATGAAGTCTAAGATTGGTTTTTCTCTTTCTGTGAAAAATGCCATTGAAATTTTAATAGGGATCACATTGAATCTGTAAATATCTTAAGGTGGTATGGACAGTTTAACAGTATTAATTCTTCCATTTCATGGATATGGAATATCTTGTGATTTATTTGTGTCTGCTTTAATTTCTTCATTGTTTTGTAGTTTTCATTTTATGATTTTTCCCCTCCTTGGTTAGGTTTTTCCTAAGTATTTATTTTTTTGATGCTATTGTAAATGGGATTCCTTTATTAATTTCTTTTATCATAGTTCATTTTTAGTGCATAGGCATGTGACTGATTTTTGGATGTTGATTTTGTGTCCCGCAACATTACTGAATTCATTTGTTACTTTCAATAGTGTTTTACTGCAGTCTTCAGGGGTTTCTACATATAAGATCATGTAGTCTGCAAATAGACAATTTTACTTCTTCCTTTCTGAGTTGGATGTAATTTATTGTTTTTTTCCCTAGTTGTTCTGATTAGAACTTTTAATACTGTGTTGAATAGAAGTGGCAGGAGTGGGATATTTGTCTTGTTCCTGCTATTAAAGAAAGAGCTTTCAGCTTTTCACCCTTGAGTATGATGTTGGCTGTAGGTTTTTTATGTATAGCCTTTATTATGTTGAAGTACATTCCTTCTATACCTAATTTGTTACGGGTTTTTATCATGAATGGATGTCAATTTTTTTCTAATGTTTTCCTACATCTATTGAGATGATTATATGGTGTTTATTCTTAAACTATTCATGTGGTGTACCACACATATTGATTTATGTATGATGAACCATTCTTGCATTCCAGGGATAAATCTCACTTAATCATGTTGTATAATTTTTTAATGTGGTGTTGAATTGTTGAGCATCATTTCATCTGTGTTCTTCAGGGATATTACCCTGTAATTTTCTTTTCTCATAATGTCTTTATCTGGTTTTGGTATCAGGGTAATACTGGCTTTGTGAAATGAGTTTATAAATGTTCCTTTCTCTTCAATTTATGGAAGAGTTTGATAAGGATTGACACTAATTCTCTTTGAATGTTTCGTCGAATTCACCATTGATGCCATGTGGTTCTGGGTTATTTTTTGTTGGGATATTTTTGATTACTGATTTTATCTACTTACTTGTTATTGGCCTGTTGAGATTTTTAAATTTCTTTGTAATTTGGTGTGGTAGGTTGTGTGTTTCTTGAAATTTATTAATTTCTTGAAGGTTTTCCAGTTGTTGGAATATAATTTTTTCTTATGATCCTTATTTTTTTGTGAAAAGAAAAAATGAAAATAAATAAAATTATAAATGAAAGAGGAGCTATTTTTGATTTGACTTATTTTTGCTCTAGTCTTTATTGTTTCCTTCCTTCTGCTAACTTTGGGCTTAGTCTGTTCTTTTTTTGGTTCTTTGATATGTAAAGTTAGATTGTTTGAGATTTTACTTTTTAATATGGCCACTTGTTGCTATTACTTCTTAGTACATTTTTTGCTTCATCTCATGTTTTGATATGTTGTGTTTTCACTTTTGCCTTGAGATATTTTAATAATTTTCTTTGAATTTCTTCCTTGACCCAGTGGTTGTTCAAGAGTGTGTTGTTTGGTTTTCACGTATTTGTGAATTTATCTATTTTCTTGCTGTTACTGATTTCTAGTTTTATTTCATTGTGGTCAGAAAAGATACTTGGAATGATTTTATTTTTCTTAAATTTGTTAAGATTTGTATTTTGGCCTAACATGATCTATCCTGGAGAAGGTTTTGTGTGTACTTGAGAAGAATGTTTGTTTGCTATTAGGTGAAAAGTTCTGTACATGTCTGTTAGGTCCATCTGGTCTACCGTTTTGTTCAACTCAGCTGTGTCTTTATCAATTTTCTGTCTGGATATTCTAACCATTATTGAAAGTTGAGTATTTCACTTCTGAGTATATATCTAAAGGAATTTTAATCAGTATTTTGAGAGGATATTTGAACTTCCATGTTTATTGCAGCATTATGCACAATAACTATGATAAGGAATAAACCTAGATGTCCATCAGTGAATGAATGGCTAAAGAAAATGTGGTATATATATATGTAATGGAATACTATTCAGCCTTTAAAAAGAAGGAAATTCTGTCATTTGTGACAATGTGGATAAACCTGAAGGACATTAAGCTAAGTGAAAGAAGCCAGGCACAGAAAGACATATACCACAGGACCTCACTTACATGTGTAATCTAAAAAAGTTGGAATTATAGAAGTAAAGAGTAGAATGATGGTTACCAGAGTCTTCCAGGGATGGAGAATGGAGTAAGGGGGGAGAATGAGGAGTTGTTGGTCAAAGGGTACAAAGTTTCAGATAGAAGGAATACGTTTTGAGATCTATTGCATAGGAGGGTGCCTATAGTCAATAATATTGTATATTTTAATATTACTAAAGTAAGGAGAGTAAATTTGAAATGTCTCACCACAAAAAGGATAAGTAAGCAAGTTATGGATATGTTACTTAGCTTAATATACTCATTCCATATTTTATACATATATCAAACACATTTTGCCCTATAAATGCATATAATTATGATTTTTCAATTAAAAATGACATTAATAAAAAAGAAAGTGAGGTATAAAAATATCCTACTATTATTATATTGCTATTTCTCCCTTCAAATCTGTCAATATTTGCTTTATATATTTAGTTGTCCTGATGTTGGGTGTGTATATACAGTCATCTCTCATTATCTATAAGGCATTGGTTCCAGGACCCCTGCAGATACCAAAATCCACAGATGCTCAAATCTCTTAAATAAAATGGCATAGGATTTGTATATAATCTATGCACATGTCCTGTATACTTTAAATCATCTCTACATTACTTATAATATCTAATACAATGTAAGTGTACTTACAATATCGAATACAATGTAAATAGTTATAATGTATTTTTAATTTCTATCATTTTTGTTGCTGTTATTCTTTTATTTTTAAGAATATTTTTGATTAATAGATAGAGAGGTCCAGCTGTAGTTATAATTGCCATATCTTCATGTCAAGTTGATCCTCATCATTTTATAGTGACCTTTTTGACTCTAGACAGAAAGTTTTTTGAATTAAAGCCTATTTTATCTGATTAAGTGTAGCTACCCCTACTTTCTTTTAGTTAGTATTTACATGGAATATATTTTCCTATCCCTTTACTTTCATTATATGTGTCCTTAAGACTAAAGTGAATCTCATATATAGCGTGTCACTGGGTCTTAAGTTTTAAAATTCATTCAGCCACTCTATGACTTTTGTGAATTTGTAGTGAGTATTTTATGAATTATTTTTGGCCATTTCATAGATCTCCATTTCTTTTGAGTTGTTTACTGGAAATGTATTATGTTCCTTTGGTGGCGGAGGATCATGTTTTTCTGATTTTTCATATTCCTTGTAGCCTTGCATTGTGATCTGTACATTTGAAGAAGTCACTTCTTCATGACATTACAGACTAGATTCTATAGGGAAAGATTTTCTCCTGCAAGTGGGTATGAGGGTACTGGCTGGGTAGGGTGCATATCAGTGCCAGATTCAGAACCAGGTCTGGGTTTGCATGGGGACATCAATTATGGGGGTGTGCAGGAGTACCAGGTGCAGGAGTGTATAGAGGCAACAGGTCGGAGGTGTGGGTGTGGGTGCATGTAGTGGAACCAAGGCTTGGGGACAGGTGTCGTGTTGCTGGCTCTAGAAGAGTGCACATCAGCTCCAGCTCTAGGAGTGTGCAGGGTGTGGAGTCCAAGCAACTCTGAATGGTGGGGTCTGCATTGGCAAAGACTGTAGGAGTCCTTTGCAGTGAATGCTGCAGAGGTCCTTGCAGGTGGCAAGGGCTGCTGAGGTTCTCCTGCTCTCATTTCCCCTCTGGGAGACCTTATGGTTGAGGTGATTACTCTTTGTACTGAGCTATGCTAGCCTGGGGTATGGGAGAACAAGGATAAAATTCTTTTTTTTACCCTTTTCTTTTCTTTTTTTCTTTTTTATTATACTTTAAGTTCTAGGGTACATGTGCGCAATGTTCAGGTTTGTTACATATGTATACGTATGCCATGTTGGTGTGCTGCACCCATTAACTCATCATTTACATTAGGTATATCTCCTAATGCTATCCCTCCCCTCCCCCACCCCTAGCAGACCCCAGTGTGTGATGTTCCTGTGTCCAGTTGTTCTCATTGTTCCAGTTCTACATGAGTGAGAACATGTGGTGTTTGGTTTTCTGTTCTTTAGATAGTTTGCTGAGAATGATGGTTTCCAGCTGCATCCCATGTCCCTACAAAGGACATGAACTCATCCTTTCTGGCTGCATGGTATTCCATAGTGTATATGTGCCACATTTTCTTAATCCAGTCTGCCATTGATGGACATTTGGGTTGGTTCATGGATAGGAAGAATCAATATCATGAAAATGGCCATACTGTCCAAGGTAATTTATAGATTCAATGCCATCCCCATTAAGTACACCAATGACTTTGTTCACAGGAGTGGAAAAAACTATTTTAAAATTCATATGGAACCACAAAAGAGCCCACATTACTTAGAACAGTCCTAAACCAAAAGAACAAAGCTGGAGGCATCCACGCTACCTGACTTCAAAACTATACCACAAGGCTACAGTAGCAAAACAGCATGGTACTGGTACCAAAACAGAGATATAGACCAATGGAACAGAACAGAGCCCTCAGAAATAATACCATACATCTACAACCATCTGATCTTTGACAAACCTTCCTACCCTTTTCTATGTGGCCATCCTTAGTTTTTGTGTTCCACTGGTTTGCTACAGATTTGTTATTGTACTCAGGAGCACTCCCAGAGCCATTTTTGTCTATGGATATTTACATTATTGTTTTTGTTAGAGGTTGAGGGCCGGCACCTCCTAGTCTGCCTTCTTGCTGACATCACTCCTGGTTCTGTCTATTATTGAGAGAGCAATGTTGAAATCTCCAACTGTAATAGTAGATTCATCTATTTCTCTTTGTAGTTCTATCAGTTTTTGCTTCACATATTTGGACACATTTTTGTTAGGTACATGCACATTAAGGACTGTTTTATCTTCTTGGAGAATTGACAGTTTTATTATTATTTAATGCCTTTTATTATTCCTGATAATTTGTCATACTTTGAAGTCTGCTGTGTTGGGAAATAATATAGCTACTTTCATTTTACTTTGATTAGTATGAGAGTAGTAGTGTATTATTCTCTATTCATTTACTTTTAATCTATTTGTGTGTTTATATTTAAAGTGCATTTATTTAGAGAATAAACAGGTTGGGTCTTGCTTTTTGATCTAATCTGACAATTTTTAAATCTTTTAATTGGAATATTTAGACTATTGGCATTCAAAGTTATTATTGATATATTCAGATTAATATATACCATATTTGTTACTGTTTTGTGTGTGTTGCCCCTGTTTTATGTTTCCATTTTTCCTTTCACTTTCTTATACGTTTTGTGGTTTTGATTGAGCATTTTACATGACTCCGCTTTATCTGCTTTCTTAGAATATTAGTTATACTCTTTTTAACCTCAGTTTGTTTTGCTTTTTACTTGTTCTTAGGACAAAGTGATGATTCTAACATTTTTACCTGTGGAACTAGGGGCTGGATTTCCAAAGCCTATTTTTTTTTTTTTTTTTTTTTTTTTACTATCAGATTTTTGATAGTTAGTTTGCCAACCCTGGTCTAGGAGAAAGACAAGATTCAAATGCCAAAGAGCACAACTATAAACATCAGGACTAGAGGGTCAAAGCCTCTTCCATTCTCTGTGGGAAAATGGATGGATATTGGTGAGGCTGGAGGTGGAAGTCTCACTGGGCCCAAGGTAGAAGCAGAGAGTTTTCATCCAAGTCACCTTGGGGTGACCAAACCAGAGAACAAAATGAGTTGAAACAATATAGGAAAGCCAGGCACGGTGGCTCACGCCTGTAATCCCAGCACTTTGGGAGGCTGAGGTGGGCGGATCACGAGGTCAGGAGATAGAGACCATCCTGGCTAACATGGTGAAACCCCGTCTCTACTAAAAATACAAAAAAATTAGCCGGGTGTGGTGGTGGGTGCCTGTAGTCCCAGCTACTCGGGAGGCTGAGGCAGGAGAATGGTGTGAACCCTGGAGGCGCAGCTTGCAGTTAGCCGAGATCATGCCACTGCACTCCAGCCTGGGCGACAGAGAGAGACTCTGTCTCAAAAAAACAAAAAAAAAAAAAGAAAGAAACAATGGTAGGAAAAATGATGGTTAAGGAGGAGGGGAGACTGACTGAAGGTTACTCCAAGTTAAAGAAGGCTAGACACAGGAATTTGAAGCTGAGACAAAGCCGGACATCCAGAACCAGGGAGATTAAAAGATGAGAGCAAGAATAAATGCAGACAACTTGGAATCAATGGCAGCAGCAACTGGGGTGGGTAGTTGGTGTACTGGAAAAGAATGTGAGAATGAGAATATGCTTTTAGAGGTGGTGTGAGAGGTCTGAGGTGATTACTAAAATACCTGTTAGTATATGTAGCTTAGATTTATGAGTCAGCATGCAATGTGAAATAAACACATCATGGAGAATGGGCTATCCATTTGCTCAAGCATTTGCCCTTTGAATTACAAACAATCCAATTACATTCTTTAAGTTATTTAAAAATATACAAGACTTATATTGTGCTATATATAGTAGGTCTTATTTATTGTATATTTTTTGTACCCTTTAACCATCCCCATCTCCTCCTCAGCCCCCATTCCCTTCCCAGTCTCTAGTAACCATCCTTCTATTCTTTATATCTATGAGTTCAATTGATTTGATTTTTAGATCTCACAAATAAGTGAAAATATGTGACATTTGTCTTTCTGTGCCTAGCTTATTTCACTTTACATAGTAATCTCCAGTTCTATCTATGTTGCAAATGATTGGATCTCACTCTTTTTTATGGCTGAATAGTACTCCATTGTGTATATTATCTATCCATTCATCTGGTGGTGGACACATGGTTTGCTTCTAAGTCTTAGCTAATGTAAAAAGTGCTGCAACAAAAAGTGCAGATATCTCTTTGATATACTGATTTCCTTTCTTTGGGTATATACCCAGCAGTGGGATTGCTGGATTTTATGGTAGCTCAATTTTAATTTTCTGAGGAACCTCCAAACTGTTCTCCATAGCGGTTGTGCTGATACACAGTCTCACCAACACTATATGAGACTTTCTGTTTCTCCACATCCTCACCAGCATTTGTTATTGCCTGTCTTTAGATACAATTCATTTTAACTGGGATATGATGGTATCACATTATAGTTTTGATTTGCATTGCTCTAATGATCAATGATGTTGAGTACCTTTTCATATGCGTACTTGCCATTTGCATGTCTTCTTTTGAGAAAGGTCTATCCAAATATTTTGTCCATTTTTTGATGGGATTATTAGATTTTTTTCCTGTAGATTTGTTTGAGCTCCTTATATATTCTGGTTATAAATCCCTTGTCAGAGGGGAAGTTTGCAAATATTTTCTCCCATTCTGTGGGTTCTCTATTCACTCTGTTGATCGTATCCGTTACTGTGAAGAAGCTTTTGTCCATGTTTGCCTTGGTTGCCTGTGCTTGTGGGGTATTGCTCAAGAAGACTTTGCCCAGACCAATGTCCTGGAGATCTTCTTCAATGTGTCCTTGTAGTAGCTTCATAGTTTGAGATCTTAGATTTAAGTATTTAATCCATTTTGATTTGATTTTTGTATATGGCAGGAGATAGGGGTCTAGCTTTATTTTTTGTCATATGGGTATCTAGTTTTCTTAGCACCATTTATCAAAAAGATTGTCTTTCCCCCAGTGTATGTTCTTGGTAACTTTGTCAAAAATGACTTCAACGGTGGGTTGGTGGATTTGTGCCTGGGTTCTCTATCCTGTTCCATTTGTCTACATGTCTGTTTTTATGCCAGTACCATGCTATTTGGGTTACTATAGTTGTGTAGTATAATTTGAGTCAGATAATATGATTTCTTCGATTTTCTTCATTTTTCTTTGGATAGCTTTGGCTATTCTGGATCTTTTGTTATTCCATATAAGTTTTAGAATTTTTTTATATTGCTGTGAAGAATGTCATTGGTAGTTTGATAAGGATTGCATTGAATCTGTAGATTGCTTTGGGTAGTATGGACATTTTAAAAATATGGATTTTTCCAATACATGAACATTGAATATCTTTCAATATTTTTGTGTCCTCTTTAATTTCCTTCATCAGTGTTTTATAGTTTTCATTATAGTAATCTTACACTTCTTTGGTTAATTTCTGAGTATTTAATTTCATGTGTAGCTATTGTTAATGGGCTTCCTTTTTAAATTTCTTTTTTCAGATCATTCACTGTTGGCATATAGAAATGCTACCGATTTTCGTATGTTGATTTTGTATCCTGAAACTTTACTGAATTTGTTTTTCAGTTATAATAGTTTTCTTGCGGAGTGTTAGGATTTTCCAAATATAAGATTATGCCATCAGCAAACAAGGATAATTTGACTTCTTTCTTTCTAATGTGGATGCTCTTTATATCTTTCTTTTGTCTGATCTAGCTAGGATAAGTATGATACTAGCTGTGTGTCTGTCATACGTGGCTTTTATTGTGTTGAGGTGTGCTCCTTCTGTACAGTTTTTTAAGGGTTTTTATCCTGAGTTGATGTTTAATTTTATCAACTTTTCAGCATAAATTAAAGTGCTCATATAATTTTTATCCTTTATTATGTTGATATGATATACCATATTGATTCATTTGTGTGTATTGAACCATCTTTGCATCCTAGGGATAAATCTCACTTGGTCATGAGGAATGATCTTTCTACTGTGTTGTTGAATTCAGTTTGATGGTATTTTTTGAGAATTTTTGCATCAATATTTATCAGAGATATTGTCCAGTAGTTTTTTTCTTTTTTTAATGTCTTTGTCTGGTTTGGCTGTCAGCATACTACTGGCCTTATAGAATGAGTTTGGATGTATTTCCTCCTCTGTTTTTTGGAATAGTTTGAGTAGAATTGGTATTAGTTCTTCTTTAAATATTTGGTAGCTTGTATGTATCTAGGAATTTGTCTATTTCTTCTAGATTTTCCAATTTATTGGCATATAGTTACTCCTAGTATCCACTAACAATCTTTTGAATTTCTAACAATCTTTTCAATTTCTGCAGTATCAGTTGTACTGTCTCCTTTTTCATTTGTGATTTAATTTACTTGAATTCCTCTCTTTTTTTCTTAGTCTAGGTAAAACTTTGTCAATTTTGTTCAACTTTTCAAAAACAGCCACTTTTTGTTTCATTGACCTTTTGTATTGTTTTATTTCAATTTCATTTATTTCTGTTCTAATCTTTGTTATTTCCCTTTTTTATTAGTTTTGAGTTTGGTTTGCTCTTTCTTTTCTAGTTCTTTAAGACGCATCATTAAATTTTTTGTTTGAAGTTTTTTCTCTGTTTTGATGTAGGCACTTATAGCTATAAATTTCCTTCTGGGTACTGCTTTTGTTGTGTCCCATAGGTTTTGATATGTTGTGTTTCCATTATTATTTGTTTCAAGAAATTATTCATTTTTTTTCTTAATTTCTCCATTGACCCACTTGTCATTTAGGAGCATATTGTTTAATTTCCATATATTTGTATCATTTCCAAAATTCCTCTTGTTATTTATTTCTAGTTTTATTCCACTATCTTCAGAGAAGCCACTTGATATTATTTCAGTGTTTTTGACTATATTATGAGTTGTGACTTAACATATGGTCTATCCTTGAGAATGATCCATGTGCTGAGGAAAAGAATGTGTAGTTTGTAGTTATTGGATGAAATGTTCTGTAATTATCTATCAGAACCATTTGGTCTGTAATGCAGATGAAGTCTGATATTTCTTTGTTGATTTTTCTGTCTAGAAGCTTTGTCCGATGCTGAAAATGGGATGGTGAAGTCTTCAGCTATTATTGTACGAAGTCTTATCTTTCTCTATATCTCTAGTAATATTTGCTTTATATATCTGAGTGTTCCAGTGTTGGGTGCACATATATTTATATTCATTATGTCCTCTTGCTGAATTGACCCCTTTATCATTATGTAGTGACCTTCTTTGTCTCTTCTTAAAGCTTTTGTCTTGAAATCTATTTTGGCTGACGTAAGTATAGCTACTCCTGCTTTTTGTTTGTTTGCTTGTTTCCATTGACATGGAATACATTTTTCCTCTCCCTTTATTTTCAGGCTATATGTGTCTTTATAGGTGAAGTGTGTTTCTTGAAGGCAACACATCAGTGGGTCTTTTTATTTATTTAGCTGGTCTGTGTCTTTTGATTGGAGAATTTAGTCCATTTTCATTCAATGTTATTATTGGTAAGTAAAACTTATTCTCACCATATTGTTATTTGTTTTCCAGTAGTTTTATGGTCTTCTCTTTCTTCCTTCTTTCCTTCGTGTCTTCCTTTAGTGAAGGGGATTTTCTCTGGTGATATGATTTTGCTTCTTGCTTTTTATGTTTTATGTCTCCATTGTATGTTTTTAGGTTTGAGATTACCATGAGTCTTGCAAATACTATTTTGTAACCCATTATTTTAACCTGATAACTTAACACTGTTAGCATAAACAAACAAATGAGCAAAAGAAAACAAGTAGAAACCTTACGGTTGAACTTCGTCCCCTCGCTTTTTAATATTTTGTTGTTTCTATTTATATCTTATTGTATTGGCTATGTCTTGAAAATTTGTTGTAGTCATTATTTTTGATTGGTTCATTATTTAGTCTGTCTACTTGGAATACGAGTAGTTTACACACCACAGTTACAGTGTTATAATATTCTGTGTTCTTCTGTGTACTTACTACTACCAGTGAATTTTGTACTTTCAGATGATTATTGCTCATTATTGTCTTTTTATTTCTGGTTGAAATACTCCTCTTAACATTTCTTATAGGACAGGTCTGGTATTGATGAAATTCCTCAGCTTTTGTTTGTCTGGGAAAGTCTTTATTTCTTCTTTATATTTGAAGTATATTTTTGCTGGCTATACCTTTCTAGGGTAAAAGTTTTTTTTCCTTCAGTACTTTAAATATGTCATGCTACTCTGTCCTGGCCCATAAGGTTTCCACTGAAAAGTCTGCTGCCCGATGTATTGGAGCTCCATTGTATGTTATTTGTTTCTTTTCTCTTTCTGCTTTTAGGATCCTTTCTTTTTCCTTGACCTTTGGGAGCTTGATTATTAAATGTCTTGAGGTAGTTTTCTTTGGGTTAAATCTGCTTGGTGTTCTTCAACCTTCTTGTACTTGGATATTGATATCTTTCTCTGGTTTTGGAAAATTCTCTGTTGTTATGCCTTTGAATAAACTTTCTATTCCTATCTTTTTCTCTACTTCCTCTTTCAGGCCAATAACTCTTAGTTTGTCCTTTTGAGGTTATTATCTAACCTCAAAATGCTTTTTTATTTGATTTTTCTCAACACAGCTATTTTGAATTCTTTGTCTGAAAAGTCATATATCTCTGTTTCTCCAGGATTCATCCTGGTCTCTTATTTGCTTCATTTGATAAAGTCATATTTTGCTGGTTGATATTGATGCTAGTAGGTGTTCTTTTTTGTCTGGGCATTGAAAGGTTAGGTATTTATTTTAGCCTTCACTCTGGGCTTATTTGTAGCCACCTTCTTGGGAAGGTTTTCCAGGTATTTGAAAGGACTTGGGTATCATGATCTAAGCTGCTTCTGCTCTAGGGCACACCACAAATATAGTAATATTGTGGTTTTCACAGACTTATAGAGGTATCCTCTTCATGGTCTTGGACAAGATGGGGAAGAATTCTCTGAATTACCAGGTAGAGACTTGTTCTCTTCCCTCACTTTCTTCCAAACAAAGAATCTCTCTTTCTATTATAAGCCACCTAAAGCTGGGAATGGGTGACACAAGCAACCCTGTGGCCACGACCACTATGGCTGTGCTGGATCAGACCTGAAGCCAGCCCAGTGCTGGGTCTAACCTAAGGCCTGCTGTGACCACTCTCTGGCTACTTCCTGTGCTCACTCAAGGTCCTGGAACTCTACAGTCATCAAGTGGCAAAGCCAGTCTAGACTGTGTCCTTCCTTTCAGGGAGGCAAGGTCCCCCAGTTCCCTGGTGGGTCCAGAAGTGCTGTTTGGAATTTACGGACTAGAGTCAAATTCCTTTGAAGTCTACCAAGTGTTCTATTGCTTTGTGACTGCTCTGGCAGTCAAACCACAAAACACATTTTTAAAAACTCTTCCCTCCCCTTTTCAAAGGCAAAGGAACCTCATTTCCTAGCTACTGCCACCCCAGGCCACAAAGAGTACTACCAGACTATTGCTTATATTCCCTTAATGCCCAAAGCCTCTTAAGTCAGCTTGTTGTGAATGCTCCCTGGCCTGGGACTCACCCTTCAGGACAGTATTCTCTCCTTTGGCCCAGGGCAGGCCCAGCCACCACAGCTGGTCACGTGCTATGAGTCTCACCTGAAGCGAACAAGTCTCAGCCACTCACCCAAGGCGGGTGTCACTGCTCATTATTTAGGGTCAAAGGGCTCTTCAGTTGGCATGTGATAAATGCTGTCAGGACTGGGTCCTTTCCTTCAAGGCAGCAGGTTGTCTTCTGGCCCAGGGTGTGTCTAGAAATGTTGTCTGGGACCTAGGGCCTGGAATGGGGCCCTTAGGACTCTGACCAGTGCCCTATCCTGTTGTGGCTTAGCTGGTAACTTAGATGTAAGATAAAGTTCTCCCCACTCTTCTCTCTCTTCTCCTCAAGTGGAAGGAAGGGGTCTCTTTTGAAGCCATGAGCTGTACAGCCTGAGGTTATGGAGGGGTGATGGCAATATTCCCTTGGCTGCCCCAGCTGATGTCTTAGTAGGTCATGCGCTCACTCAGTTCACTGTCTCCAGGCCTAATTTAGCATGAGAACTCACCTAAGAGTTGCAGTTCTTATGTCCTAGACTGCTTTTCAGGTTTACTTGGAGACGCAGGATGCTCTAATCTTTAGTGGTGAGGTTTGCAAGCACTCAATTTTGGACTTCTAGGATTCATAATTTTCCTCTGGCAAGATCTGGTTTAAATGCTCCTTTCATAAGTGGGCATCAGCTGAGTTTGGTCTGGTTTTCCTTTCTGCTCTAACTGGGCAGCACTGAGTTCATTGTGTCATAACTGCTGTGTTCTTTCTCCCTCAGTGCCTAGAGAAGCTCTCTGCACCACTCTGTGGCTGCCAGAGTGGAGGAGGGGTGGCATCAGCAGTTCAGGACTTTTATCTCTTCAGTGCCTCTTTTTCAACAATATGAAGTTAAATCCAGGTACTATGAGTGCTCATCTGATTTTTGGTTCTTACGAAAGTATTTTTTTCTTCTGTATAGATAGTTGTTAACTTGGTGTCCTTGTGGTGGGGATGATTGGTGGAGCTTTCTATTCCATCATCTTGCCTGCACATAATTTTGTGGACGGTTAGGAGTTATTCTAGTGATGCAATAAGGATACACAATTAGATTATAAAGGAAAAAGACACAGTTGAAGTCTGCAGAAATCTCTGTGCAAGCCTTGCATGCGCTCCTTCTCTAATGAGGGGTGACACAGAGCACATGCTTGGCCCAGCAATGAAAATGCAGCAACATGTGTGAAATGATTTCTACCATGGAAGCCCACTAGAGACTCAGCACCCAAGATTTTTACTGGGGACTAATCACACAAGCACTCCCTGCCTGGCACATGCCAAAATGCCGGATTCCCAGCAGGAAAGTAGGTGTTCAGCATAAATCAATATAGCTTGCACATATAATCTACAGTGTGCCTCCCTAATAAGTTATCTGTTGACTGAGAATACTCCAGAACCAAGGCTGAAGATGTCAACCAAGGGCCAACCTTATAACTAGGCCCTTCTAAGAATAGCAGTCTCAGGCCTGCTAAATTAAATCTTTATTGCACACCATTTATCTACTGTGCTATAGCTGAAATTGATAATCAGAATGTTCTCAGGCCAGATAATCTTTCAGAATCGTATTCCTCTGCTACCTCCTAAGATTTGGGGCCTGTTTTAACTTCACGAAAATAGGAAAAAGGAAAGTTATCTATAAAAGAAAGTCTACATTACTTGGTGTAGGCTGAGTTTTTCTGGCCTCTGATGCTGTAAGTTGTGATAGCTACATTAGACCTCCATGAAATTTTGGGATTTTTCAATGTGGTATATCCATGTCTCAATAATGGCCTTGATCATCAACTTTCTTTTCTCACATTGGGTAGCTGCCTTTAGCCATGACCAACCTTTTTTGAAAATTAGTAGTAGAGAAATAATTTGCCAGGGTAAATGGTTGGATATTCATAGGCCAATATTATGAGAGAAATAGTTTTTAGCTCCTGGAGTGCATAACTGTTTTCTGTATAACTCTTTCCTTTTGTTGGAAAAGTAATTTAATGGAGTAGTCATTAATCTAGCAACTCCAGAGCTGCTAAACTTCCTTGATTATCTGGAGCGCTTCTTGGTATAGAACTTCTGATATTCTTTCTGGAATCATGTGGATGCCACGGCTCAACAGGCATAGTTCAAGAGCTTCTCTTTTATTCTTGAAAGCAAATTTCTCGAGGTTGACCTAGAAGGGAGAGTGGTGTACCTGGTCTAAAATCAAGAGTGTCATTCACTTTTAACAGAGATGTCACTTAGAACTTCCCTTTCCCTGGGAATTTAGGTAAATATAGCTTGAATCCTCAATTTTATAACCTGTGCAAGTCTAGTATTCTCCCCATGATTGCTGCAAATGTTCCGTCTTATATCTTCCCATATGCCTCTCTGCTATTTAGAGACAGAAAGTAGGTATTAGTGGTTGCTCTCCGCACCCCAGTGATAGGGGTGGGGAGAGTTGTGAGGGGAAATGAGGAGCGACTGCTACTGTGAATGCAATTTATTTTAGAGGTGATGAAAATTATGTAAAACTGATTGTGGTGGTGGTTATACAACTCTGTGAATTTATGAAAAATCATTAAATTGTATACTTTAAATGGGTGAATTGTATAGTAGGTAAATTTTATTTCAATAAAGGTGTTACTTTTTTTAAAAAAGTAAGAACGTGTGTAGATTTATTAAGTATTGCAGATTTGCCACCAGAAGTGTTGCAGCAGTTTGCTTTCTCACCATGAACATATGAGAGTGCCTGTTTCCTCGCAGCTTCACCAACAGAATATGTTGTCATTTTTTTTTGCCAGTCTGATAGGTGAGAAATTGTATCTCAGTGTATTTTTACTTTGCATTTCTCTAATTCTGAGTTTGAACATCTTTTCATATGTTTGAGGATAGTTTTTATACCTTTTGTGTGAATTGTCTGTTTATATATTTTCCCCATTCTTCTATTGGGTTTTTGGTTTTATTCACTCAATTTTTAAGAGTCCTTTGTATATTAGGAATATCAGCCATAGTCTGTCAGTATCCACATCCTTAACCATTACACTCCATTGACTTCCTGCTTTGGCACTTTATCCACTTAAACTCACTTTTTCTAACTTCTGTAATTGTAAATGGCTCAAATACTTATCATAGAATGATTTAAATGTAGTATAGGCCCTTAAAACCTACTATTTAGGGGCATGTTTCAAGCCATGTTCTCCTGAAGCTCTACCAGTTCTGGGAAAATGGAGGTAGGTAGTACAGCTGGATAGCCTATTCTGGGAGATTTGGGGAAGTATTTGTTTCTAAGACTCTTTGCTATTTATTTTTCTCTATAGCGCCAGCCCTACAAAATGAAGAACCTAATATCTCTGTTGCAATCTATTAGGCCTCCTTAATGCTAATAAGTAAAGGTGGAATCATAGTTACTGAGATAGCAAGTCATCTTGCTTTGGTAGTCAGCGCATGGGGAGGAGTAGTAAAGGAGTTTCACCATTCTGTTTAACTTCACTCTTCTTAAGCTGCACTGCTGATCAGCTTAAGAAAAAAGCTATAAAGCTTTTGTTTTGTCTTGTAACTGTGCCACTCTTAAAACCTTGTCTAGCATCCTTAGTATTCACCCTTTTGGAGTGAGTCTACTTTATCATTATTATTATTATTATTGGTATTATTGGTTTGCCCTTGACTACCTTCACCTGCCTTGTCCTTGACAGCTTGAAAGTTTCTTTAAAAACTAACCATGCAATGACCACATGACACAGTAACTGAATTTGGGGGCATTTATCCCAGATAAATGAAAACATGATAAGATGGCGGCGCTGAGCGGTGGCGGTGGCGGTGGCGATGGCAGTGGTGCGGAGCCCGGCGAGGCTCTGTTCAATGGGGACATGGAGCCTGAGGCCGGCGCCGGCGCCGGCGCCGCGGCCTCTTCGGCTGCAGACTCTGACATTCCCGAGGAAGTTATCCTCCAAAAATGTAGAAACCACACTTTTAACTTCTAAACCAACAGAAGAGAACAAATAATTAATAAAAATTAATCCCGAAGAAGTGAAGAAAAGAAAGAACCAGTAAGACAAATAGCACAAAGTGTGGAATATCAAACAAATAATCGATTAAGTTGACACAGGAACATATAGAGGCCCTATTAGACAAATTTGATGGGGAACATAATCCACCATCAGTATATCTGCAGGCCTATGAGGAATACACCAGCAAGCTAGATACACTCCAACAAAGAGAACAACAGTTATTGGAATCTCTGGGGAAGGGAACTGATTTTTCTGTTTCTAGCTCTGCATCAATGGACACTGTTAAATCTTCTTCCTCTTTTAGCCTTTCAGTGCTACCTTTATCTCTTTCAGTTTTTCAAAATTCCACAGATGTGGCCTGGAACAACCCCAAGTCACCACAAAAACCTATTGTTAGAGTCTTCCTGCCCAACAAACAGAGGACAGTGGTGTCTGCAAGGTATGGAGTTACAGTCGGAGACAGTCTAAAGAAAGCACTGATGATGAGAGGTCTAATCCCAGAGTGCTGTGCTGTTTACATAATTCAGGATGGAGACAAGAAACCAATTGGCTAGGACACTGGTATTTCCTGGCTTACTGGAGAAGAATTGAATGTGGAAGTGTTGGAGAATGTTCCACTTACAACACCCAACTTTATACGAAAAACATTTTTCACCTTAGCATTTTGTGACTTTTGTCAAAAGCTGCTTTTCCAGGGTTTCTACTGTCAAACATGTGGTTATAAATTTCACCAGCATTGTAGTACAGAGGCTCCCCGATATGTGTTAATTATGACCAACTTGATTTGTTGTTTTTCTCCAAGTTCTTTGAACGCCATTCAATACCACAGGAAGAGGCCTCCTTAGCAGAGACTGCCCTTACATCTGGATCATCCCCTTCCACACCCCGCTGAGACTCTACTGGGCCCCAAATTCTCACCAATCTGTCTCCTTTAAAATCCATTCCATTTCCACAGCCCTTCCGACCAGCAGATGAAGATCATCGAAATCAATTTGGGCGAAACCGGTCCTCATCAGCTCCCAATATGCATATAAGCACAGTAGAACCTGTCGATATTGATGACTTGATTAGAGACCAAGCATTTTGTGGTGATGGAGGATCAACCACAGGTTTGTCTGCCACACCCCCTGCCTGGGTCACTCACTAACGTGAAAGCCTTACAGAAATCTCCAGGACCTCAGTGAGAAAGGAAGTCATCTTCATCCTCAGAAGAGAGGAATCAAATGAAAATGCTTGGTAGACAGGACTGGAACGATGATTGGGAGATTCCTGATGGGCAGATTACAGTGGGACAAAGAATTGGATCTAGATCATTTGGAACAGTCTACAAGGGAAAGTGGCATGGTGATGTGGCAGTGAAAATGTTGAATGTGACAGCACCTACACCTCAGCAGTTACAAGCCTTCAAAAATGAAGGAGGAGTGCTCAGGAAAACATAACATGTGAGTATCCTACTCTTCATGGGCTATTCAACAAAACCACAACTGGCTATTGTTACCCAGTGGTGTGAAGGCTCCAGCTTGTATTACCATCTCCGTATCATCGAGACCAAATTTGAGATGATCAAACTTACGGATATTGCACGACAGACTGCACAGGGCGTGGATTACTGACACGCCAAGTCAATCATCCATAGAGACCTCAAGAGTAATAATATATTTCTTCATGAAGACCTCACAGTGAAAATGGGTGATTTTGGTCTAGCCACAGTGAAATCTCGATGGAGTGGGTCCCATCAGTTTGAACAGTTGTCTAGATCCTTTTTGCGGATGGCACCAGAAGTCATCAGAATGCGAGATAAAAATTCATACAGCTTTCAGTCACATGTATATGCATTTGGGATTGTTCTATATGAACTGATGACTGGACAGTTACCTTATTCAAACATCAACAACAGGGACCAGATAATTATTATGGTGGGATGAGGATACCTATCTCCAGATCTCAGTAAGGTACAGAGTAACTGTCCAAAAGCCATGAACAGATTAATGGCAGAGTGCCTTAAAAAGAAAAGAGATGAGAGACCACTCTTTCCCCAAATTCTCGCCTCTATTGAGCTGCTGACCCGCTTATTGCCAAAAATTCACCGCAGTGCATCAGAACTCTCCTTGAATTGGACTGATTTCCAAACAGAGGATTTTAGTCTATGTGCTTGTTCTTCGGCAAAAACACCCATCCAGGCAGGGGGATATGGTGCATTTCTTGTCTAGTGAAACAAGTAAGAGAGAGAGTGCAGGAGAGTAGAAACAAAAGGAAAATAAATGAACATATGTTTGCTTATATGTTAAATTGAATAACATGTTCTTTTTTTAAGGTGAACCAAAGAAAACTTGTGTGGTTAAAGACTAGATATAATTTTTCCTCAAACTAGTATTTATATATTTCTACATTGATTTTGAACATCCAAGGGTTAAAATACATAGACATTGCTAAAATTTGGCAGTGCCTGCTTTACTTTCTGTTCTGGTTTGTTTCATTCACTTGGTTTTTATTCAAAATTCACACTTTTATTCTTTTTTTTTAAATTTATTTATTATTATTATACTGTAAGTTGTTGTAGGGTACATGTGCATAACGCGTGTGTTTGTTACATTATGTATACTTGTGCCTTGTTGGTGTGCTGCACCTTATCAACTCGCTATTTACATCAGGTACCTAATGCAATCCCTCCCTCCCTCCCATGATAGGCCCCGTGTGTGATGTTCCTCCCGAGTCCATGGATCTCATTGTCTGCTCCCACCTAAGTGAGGAGAAATTACGCGTGTTTGGTTTTCTGTTCTTGTGATAGTTTCATAAGAATGATGGATCAGCTGCATCCATGTCCATACAAAGCGACACAAACTCATCCTTTTATGGCTGCATAGTATTCCATGGTGTATATGTGTACACATTTTCTTAACCAATCTGTCACTGATGGACATTTGGTTGATTCCAAGTCTTTGCTATTGTGAAGGAGCTGCAATAAACATACAATGTGTATGTGTCTTTAGAGCTGCATATTAATTTAACTTTGGGTATATACCAGTAATGGGATGGTTGGGTCATATGGTACATCTAGTTCTAGATCCTTGAGGAATCGCCATACTGTTTTCCATAATGTTGAACTAGTTTACAATCCCACCAACAGTGTGTAAAAGTGTTCCTATTTCTCCACACATCCTCTCCAGCACCTGTTGTTTCCTTGACTTTAATGATCGCCATTTAACTGGTGTGAGATGGTATTCATTGTGGTTTTGATTTGCATTTCTCTGATGCACAGTGATGATGAGAGCATTTTTTTCATGTGTTTGTTGGCTGTATGAATGTCTTCTTTTGAGAAATGTCTATTCATATCCTTTGCCCACTTTTGATGGGGTTGTTTGTTTTTTTTCTTGTAAATTTGTTTGAGTTCTTTGGGGAAAGTTCTGGATATTAGCCCTTTGTCAGATGAGAGTAGATTGCAAAAAATTTTCTCCCATTCTGTAGGTTGCCTGTTCACTTGGATGGTAGTTTCTTTTGCTGTGCAGAAGCTCTTAGTTTAATGTGAGATCCCATTTGTCAATTTTGGCTTTGCTGCCGCTAAGCTTTTGGTGTTTTAGGACATGAAGTCTTTTGCCCATGCCTATGTCCTGAATGGTACTACCTAGGTTTTCCTCTAGGATTTTTATGGTATTAGGTCTAACATTTAAGCCCTTAACCATCTTGAATTAATTTTGTATAAGGGAGTAAGGAAAGGATCCAGTTTCAGTTTTCACTTATGGCTAGCCAATTTTCCCAGCACCATTTATTTAAAATAGAATCCTTTCCCATTTCTTGTTTCCTCTCCCAGGCTTCCATCAAAGATCAGATGGCTGTGATGTGTGGTATTATTTCCTCTGAGGACTCCTGTTCTGTTCCATTGGTCTATCTCTGTTTTGGTACCAGTACCATGCTGTTTTACATTGTAGCCTTGTAGTATAGTTTGAAGTCAGGTAGGCCATGGATGCCTCCAGCTGTTCTTTTGACTTAGGATTGTCTTTGGAGATGGCTCTTTTTTGGTTCCATATGAACTTTTAAAGCAGTTTTTTCCAATTCTGTGAAGAAACTCATTGGTAGCTTGATGGGATGGCATTGAATCTATAAATTACCTTGGGCAGTATGGCCATTTTCACGATATTGATTCTTCCTATCCCTGAGCATGGTATGCCTTCCATTTGTTTGTGTCCTCTTTTTATTTCAGTGAGCAGTGGTTTTGTAGTTCCTCTTTTAAAGAGGTCCTTTACATCCCTTTGTAAGTTGGATCTTAGATATTTGATTCCTTTGAAGCAATTGTGAATGGAAGTCATTCCATGATTTGGCTCTCTGTTTGTCTGTTACTGGTGTATAAGAATGCTTGTGATTTTTGTAATATTAATTTTGTATCCTGAGACTTTGCTGAAGTTGCTATCAGCTTAAGGAGATTTTGTGGCTGAGACAATGGGGTTTTCTAAATATACAATCATGTCATCTGCAAACAGGGACAATTGACTTCTTCTTTTCCTCAACTGAATACCCTGATTTCTCTTGCCTAATTGCCCTAGCTGTGAACTTCCAACACCTGCCGAATGAGCGGTGAGAGAGGCATCCTGCCCTGTGCCAGTTTTCAAAGGCCCAGTTTTTGCCCATTCAGTATGATATTGGCTGTGGGTTTGTCATAAATAGCTCTTATTATTTTGAGGTATCGCTCCATCAATACCTAATTTATTGCTGAGCTGCTTTTAGCATGAAGGGCTGTTGAATTTGTCAAAAGCCTTTTTCGCATCTATTGAGATAACCATGTGGTTCTTGTCTTGGTTCTGCTTATATGCTGATTATGTTTATTGATTTATAATGTTGAACCAGCCTTGCATCCCAGGGATGGCTCCTCCACTTGATCACGTGGATAAGCTTTTTGATGTGTTGCTGAACTGGGTTTGCCAGTATTTTATTGAGGATTTTTGCATCGATGTTCTACTCAGATATTGGTCTAAAATTTTTTGTTGCATCTCTGCCAGGCTTTGGTATCAGGATGATGTTGGCCTCTATCAAATGAGTTAGAGATTCCTCTTTTTCTATTGACGGAATAGTTTCAGAAGGAATGGTACCAACTCCTCCTGTACTCCTGGTAGAATTGGCCAGGAATCCATCTGGTCCTGGACTTTTTTGGTTGGTAGGCTATTAATTGTTGCCTCACCTCAGAGCCTGCTATTATTCATTCAGGGATTCAAATTTCTTCCTGGTTTAGTCTTGGAAGAGTGTAAGTGTCCAGAAATTATCCATTTAGATTTTCCAGTTTATTTAGAGTGCTTATAGTATTCCTCTGACAGTTTGTATTTCTTGTGGGTCGGTAGATACTTCCTTTATCATTTTTAATTAAGGCCGATTTGATTCTCTTCTTTTCTTCTTATTAGTCTTGCTAGTGGTCTGTCAATTTTGTTGATCTTTTTCAAAACCAACCCCGATTCATTGATTTTGAGGGTTTTTTGTGTCTCTATCTCCTTCAGTTCTGCTCTGATCTAGTTATTTCAGCCTTCTGCTAGCTAACGTGTTTGTTCTTGCTTCTCTAATTCTTTAATTCATGTATGTTAGAGTGTCAATTTTAGACCTTCTGCTTTCTCTTGTGGCCATTTAGTGCTATAAATTTCCTCTACACTGCTTTAAATGTGTCCCAGAGATTCTGGTATGTTGTATCTTGTTCTCATTGGTTTCAAAGAACATCTTTATTTCTACCTCATTTCATTATGTACCCAGTAGTCATTCAGGAGCAGGTTGTTCAGTTTCCATGTAGTTGAGCTGTTTTGATTGAGTTTCTAGTCCTGAGTTCTAGCTTGATTTGCACTGTGGTCTGAGAGACAGTTTGTAATAATTCTCTGTCTTTGTACATTTGCTTTATGCTACCTGCACCATGTAACAATTTTGGAATAAGTAATGATGTGGTGCTGAGAAGAATGTATATTCTGTTGATTTGGGTGAGAGTTCTATAGATGTCTATTAGGCCTCGTTTCTGGTGCAGAGATGAGTTCAATTCTGGATATCCTTGTTAACTTTCTCTGTCTCGCTGATCTGTCTAATGTTGACAGTGGAGTGCTGAAGTCTCCCATTATTATTGTATGGGAGTCTAAGTCTTTGTAAGTCTCTAAGGACTTGCTTTATGAATCTAGTGTCTTGCATAGCATATATATTTAGATGAAGTTAGCTCTTCCTGTTGAATTGATCCCTTTACCATTATAGCCTTTGTCTCTTTGATTTTTGATGGTTTAAAGTCTGTTTTATCAGAGACTAGTATTGCAACCCCCGCTTTTTTAGTTCTCCATTTGCCAAAATCTTCCTCCATCCCTTTTATTTTGAGCCTATGTATGTCTCTCATGGTGAGATGGGTCTCCTGGAATACAGCAGACTGATGGGTCTTGACTCTTTATCCAGTTTACGCCCGCAGTCTCTTCTTAATTGGAGCATTTAGTCCATTTACATTTAAGGTTAAGATTGTTATGTGTGAACTTGATCCTGCCATTATGATATTAACTGGTTATTTTGCTCATTAGTTGATATAGTTTCTTCCTAGCCCTCGGATGGTCTTTTACATTTTGGCATTGCTTTTTATGATGGCTGGTACCTTCAAGCTTTCAATTCCTTTCCATGTTTAGTACTCCTTCAGGGTCTCCTTGTAAGGCAGGCCTAGTGGTGACAAAAATCTCTAAGCATTTGCTTATCTGTAAAGGATTTTATTTCTCCTTCAATTATGAAACTTAGTTTGGCTGGATATGAAATTCTGCCAAAATTTCTTTAAGAATGTTGAATATTGGCCCCCACTCTCTTCTTCTGGTTTGGAGAGTTTCTGCCGGAGATCTGCAGTCTGATAAGCCCCTTTTGTGGTAACCCACCTTTTCTCTGGCTGCCCTTAAGATTTTCCTCCTTCATTTCAACTTTGGTGAATCTGGCAATTATGTGTCTTGAGTTGTTCTTCTCGAGTATCTTTGTGGCGTTTCAGCCTCTGCGGATTTGAATGTTGGCTCGCCCTACTTCAGGTTAGTTCTCCTGATGATATCCTGAAGAGGTGTTTTCCAACTTGTTCCATTTTCCCTCACTTTCAGCACCCTCAATCAGACGATTTATTCCTTTACATAATCCCATACTTCTTGCAGGCTTTGTCTATTTCTTTTTCTTTCTTTCTTTTGGTTTCTCTTTCTCTCGCTTCATTTCATTCATTTGATCCTCAATCGCTGATACTCTTTCTTCCAGTTGACGAGTCGGTTACTGGTGCTTTCTGTGCATTTGTCACGATTTCAGGTCATGGTTTTCTATCTCTTCATTTCGCTTATGACCTTCCTCTGCATTAATTAGTCTAGCCAATTCTTCCACTTTTTTTTTTCAAGATTTTTAGTTTCTTTTGCGCTGGGTAATGCATTCCTCCTTTTTAGCTCTGGAGAAATTGATGACTGAAGCCTTCTTCTCATCTCAGCCAAAGTCATTCTCCTGGCCCAGCTTGATCCTGCTGTTGGCTGAGCTGCGCCCTCGTCGGGGAGATGTGCTCTCTGCTTTTTGAATTTCCAGCTTTTCTGTCTTCATCTTTGTGTTTTATCTGCTCTGGTCTTTTTGATGATGGTGATGTACTGATGGGTTTTAGTGTAGGTGTCCTTCCTGTTTGATAGTTTTCTTCTAACAGTCAGGACCTCAGCTGTAGGTCTGTTGAGATTGCTTGAGGTCCACCAGACCGTTTGCCTGCATCAGCAGCAGAGACTGCAGAAGATAGAATATTTGAACAGCAAGTGTACCTGTCTGATTCTTGCTTGGAAGCTTCCTCTCAGGGGTGTACTCCACCCCTGTGAGGTGTGGGGTACCGACTGCTCCCTAGTGGGGATCTCCCAGTTAGGCCACTAGGGGTCAGGGACCCGCTTGAGCAGGGAGTCTGTCCCTTCCTCAGATCTCAACCCCCTGCTGGGAGATCCACTGCTCTTCAAAGCCGTCAGACAGAGTCGCTTAGTCCGCAGAGTGCATCTGCTGCTTTGTTATTGCTTACTGTGCCCTGCCCCCAGAGGTGGAGCTCCACAGAGACAGGCAGGTTTTTCGAGCTGTGAGCTCCACCCAGTTCGAGCTTCCCAGCAGCTTTGTTTACCTACTTAAGCCTGAGCAATGGCTGGCTGCCTCCCCAGCCTCCTCGCCAAGTTGCCTTGCCGGGTAGATCACAGACTGCTGTGATAGCAATGAGGGAGGCCTGCGGGTGTGGGACCTCCCAGCCAGGTGTGGGATATGATCTCCTGGTGTGCTCTGTTTGCTCAAAGCGCAGTATTGGGGTGGGAGTTACCCATTCTCCAGGTGTTGTGTGTGTCTCAGTTCCCTGGCTAGGAAAAGGGATTCCTCTCCCCTGCGCTTCCCAGGTGAGGCAATGCTCACTTCTGCTTCAGCTCTTTGGTCGGGCTGCAGCAGCTGACCAGTACCGATTCGCACTCCCCAGTGAGATGAACTCCAGTACCTCAGTTGAAAATGCCGGGACCACCGGGTCTTCTGTGTCGCTGCTTGGAGTTGAAGACTGGAGCCGCTCCTATTCGCCATCTGCTCCCGCCCCCATCACTTGGTTTTGGCACATTAAACTTCAGTTTTCATGCAGCTTTTGTCACTAGCTATCACTTGTCCACTAGGGACTCCAGAAGACCATACCTGTGCCTGTGTTTGCAGGTGGGAAGTTGGCAGTAGGTTAACCTGGGTTAGATAAGGCAAACTGAATGGGTCTGATTTAGAAGTCACCAGAATTTAATAATTTTTTTTTTTTTTTTGAAACAGAGTCTCTGTCGCCCAGGCTAGAGGCAGTGGTGCAATCTCAGCTCACTGCTAGCTCTGCCTCCCAGGTTCATGCCATTCTCCCACCTCTTCAGCCTCCAGAGTAGCTGGGACTACAGGCGCCTGCCACCACACCCAGCTAATTTTGTTTCTGTATTTTTAGTAGAGATGGGTTTTCACTGTGTTAGCCAGGATGGTCTCGGGATCTCCTGACCTCTGATCTGCCTGACCTTGGCCTCCCAAAGTGCTGAGATTGCATGGAGCCACCTCGCCCAGCCCCACCCTTTCTATAATGATTTTTACAACAATTTGGAAAATGTGGATATCCTTTATTTCCTTGAGGCAATAAACTAAATTTCTTTTTACAAATTGTGAGTGTAGGTGACCAAAAATATTGCTGAGAGTGGCATGCTTGACATGAGTAAAATGACTTAACTTTGGATTTTTAGTGAGAAAATGTTATAAATTGGAGTTCCTTTTAAATAACTTTTTAAAAAATATATTAAGGGCCGGGCGTGGTGGCTCATGCCTGTAATCCCAGCACTTTGGGAGGCTGAGGCATGATCACGAGGTCAGGAGATCGAGACCATCCCATAACACAGCAAACCCCGCCTCTACTAAAAATACAAAAATTAGCTACGCAGGGCTACCAGTCCCAGCTACTTGGGAAGCTGAGGCAGGAGAATGGCGTGGAACCCAGGAGGTGGAGCTTGCAGGACGTGAGACCTGCCACTGCACTCCAGCCTGGCCATGAGCAAGACCTGCCCTGAAAAAAAAAAAATACATTAAGGGATGTCTTGCTCATGTAGAGTCAAATTTCATTGTAAATGCATTGCCCCTTCACACCCAATTCCTCCCCGTAAAAAATCTTCACAGAATTCTGTGAGAACTTTTAGGTGTGTTTTTCTTTTGAGATTACTCTGGTTTCCAAACACAAGTTAACAGATATTTTAAAGTTGTTATTGAATTATTCTACTTTATTATGCATGTTTCAGCAATCACCTTATCATTGTAGGTCTCATGAAATTTCTTGTTCTCCTTATATTCTTTGGTCTAGCAAGATTCTATTTCATTTATGAATGAATGCTATTCTCCTCCTTTTTGCATTCCATAGTATGAAGTGCATTTTTTAGTGTTCTCTAATAATTTTACACTTTGTTGTGTGAAAATGACTGTAATGTGATGGTCAGTACCTAATCAGATTCATAGGAATAAAAAAGTAGAAAGCACAGCATGTGGTCCTATCAAAGATTTGGCCATCTCTCACTTCATTGTCAAATTCTTTAACTATATCTTCACTTACTCAATTTGGTTTTAGATCATGATTTTAAATGTAGCTAATATTCGAAGATCTTCCATGGTAGACATCTGTATAAATGCTTCTTGCAGTCAATAAAGAAGAAAATTGAGAAGACTTTTAATGATACAATTTAGTTTTAAGTACCCACAAATAAATTTTTGAAACATTTTCTATTTGAATAGTTAGGATATCATCCAGGAAAATCACCTGCTAATAATAATCACAGCAAACCTAGGCCCTCATTTGGGTAACTTAAGATGAGTAATGCCATTATTACTTCAGAATTGTTTCATGACTTCAGTTTAGTTTAAGAAAATGAAAAGGGCATTTCTCATATTTTAAAAATGAGACTAAGAAAGGAATAAAGAAATGTAACTATTGGAAAATATCAAAGCATGCGATTTAAAGCCTTAAGTGGCATTAAATTTATGATTATTAGTAATTGTTACATAGGGCTTTACTCATTCAAAATAGAAGATCAGCAAGCATGTAACTAACAGGAGTTTGAAAAAATTGACTGGGCGGGTGGGGAGCGACCCAGGATGGTCAACAGGAACAGCCCAGTCTCCAGCTCCCAGTGTGAGCCACACAGAAGATGTAAGGGATTTCTGCATTTTCAACTGAGGTACCAGGTTCATCTCACTGGGGCGTAAGTTGATTGTGCTGCTGGTGCTGCTCCATGAGTGCAGCCCGACCAGCGAGAGCTGAAGCAGGACAAGGCATCGCCTCACCCAGCGGCGCAAGGGGGAAGGGAATTTTCCTAGCCAAAGGAAAGTGAGACAACACCTGGAAAATCGGTAAGTCCCATCCTAATACTGTGCTTTACCAGCGGCCCAGCAAATGGCGCCACCAGGCATTATATCCCACACTGGCCTAGAGGGTCCCACACCCACGAGCTCCCTCATTGCTAGCACAGCAGTCTGAGATGTAACTGCGTGCGGCAGCAGCGAAAATGTGAGGCACCCGGCCATTGCTGAGGCTTAAGTAGGTAAAACAAAGCCGCTGGGAAGCTCTAACTGCGGGAGCCCACCACAGATCAAGGAGCCTGGGACAGCTGTCTGACAGCTTTGAAGAGAGCAGTGGATCTCCTGAGCCGAGATCTGCAGAACTGACAGACTGCTCTGCTCAAGTGGGTCCCTGACCCCTTGAGTAGCCTAACTGGGCGGTGACATCCCCCACTAGGTGCAGACAGACACTCCTCACACTCACACGCAGGGTACACTCCCCTGAGACTAAGCTTCCTGCAGCAAGAATCAGACAGCAGCACTCGCTGTTCAGCAATATTCTATCTTCTGCAGCCTCTGCTGCTGATACCCAGGCAAACAGGGTCTGCAGTGGACCTCAAGCAATCTCCAACAGACCTACAGCTGAGGGTCCTGGACTGTTAGGCTGAAAACTAAATGCTCAGAAAGGACACCCACACCAAAACCCCACTGGGGCACGCCACCATCATCAAAGACCAAAGGCAGATAAAACCACAAAGATGGGGAAAAAGCAGAAAGTGCCGAAACTAAAATCAGAGCATCTCCAAACTAATGCAGCTCATTGCCAGCAACAGAACAAAGCTGGACGGAGGATGACTTTGACAAGTTGAGAGAAGAAGGCTTCAGTAGATCAAACTTCTCAGAGCTAAAGGAGAAACTATGTAACCAGTGCAAAGAAACTAAAAAACTTGAAAAAAGAATGGATGAGTGGATAACTACAATAATCAATGCAGAGAAGACCTTAAAAGAACTGATAGAGATGAAAACCGTAACAGGAGAACTACGTGACAAATACACAAGCTTCAGTAACCAACTCAATCAACTGGAAGAAAGAGTATCAGAGATTGAAGATCAAATGAATGAAATGAAGCGAGAAGAGAAGTGTAGAGCAAAAAGAGTAAAAAGAAATGAACAAAGCCTTCAAGAAATATGGGATTATGTGAAAAGACCAGATCTACGTCTGATTGGTGTGCCTGAAAGTGATGGGGAAAATGGAACCAAGTTGAAAAACACTCTGCAGGACATGATCCAGGAGAACTTCCCCAACCTAGTAAGACAGGCCAACATTCAAATTCAGAAATACAGAGAACAACACAAAGATACTCCTCTAGAAGAGGAACTCCAAGACACATAATTGTCAGATTCACCAAAGTTGAAATGAAGGAAAAAATGTTAAGGGCAGCCAGAGAGAAAGGTCGGGTTACCCACAAAGGGAAGCCCGTCAGACTAACAGCGGATCTCTTGGCAGAAACTCTACAAGCCAGAAGAGAGTGGGGGCCAATATTCAACATTCTTAAAAGAATTTTAAACCCAGAATTTCATATCCAGCCAAACTAAGTTTCATCAGTGAAGGAGAAATAAAATCCTTTACAGACAAGCAAATGTTCAGAGATTTTGTCACCACCAGGCCTGCCCATCAAGAGATTGTGAAGGAAGCACTAAACATGCAAGGCAATAGATACCAGCCATTACAAAAACATGCCAAAATGTAAGTCCATCGATGCTGAAGAAACTACATCAACTAATGAGCAAATGACCAGCTAATATCGTAATGGGATCAAGTTCACACATAATAATATTAGCATTAAATGTAAAAATGAACTAAATGGTCCAATTAAAAGACACAGACTGGCAAAATGGATAAAAGTCAAGACCATCAGTTTGCTGTATTCAGGAACCCATCTCACATGCTACAGACACACAGGAAAAATAAGGGATGGAGGAAGATCTACCAAACAATGGAGAACAACAAAGCAGGGTTGCAATCCTAGTCTCTGATAAAACAGACTTTAAACCATCAAAGATCAAAAAGAACACAAAGAGCCATTACATAATGGTAAGGGATTGATTCATCAGGAAGAGCTAACTATCATAATATATACCCAGTGAACAGGTCAACCATGAGACACAAAGACTTAGACTCCCATACAATACTAATGGGAGACTTTGCTGCCACTGTCAACATTAGACAGATCAGGGAGACAGAAAGTTATGAGATATCAGGAATTGAACTCAACTCTGCACCAAAGCGGACCTAATGAACATCTACAGAACTCTCCACCCCAAAGCAAAGAGAATATACATTCTTCTCCTTTCCACATCACACTTATTCCAAAATTGACCACATAATTGGAAGTAAAAATTACTCCTCAGCAAATGAAAAAGAACAGAAATTATATATGAAGCATCTCTCAGCAGACCACAGTGCAATCAATAGTACTTTCAGCACTAAGAAACTCAATCAAGGCAGCAAGTACATGAAAACTGAACAACCTGCTCTGAATGACCACTGGGTACATAGCGTAATGAAGGCAGAAATAAAGATGTTCTTTGAAACCAATGAACAAAGATACAACATACCAGAATCTCTGGGACACTTAAAAGCAGTGTGTGAATTTATAACTAAATGCAGAGAAAACAGAAAGATCTAAAATGGATATGCTAACATCACAATTAAAAGAACTAAGAAAGCAAGAGCAAACACATTCAAAAGCTAGCAGAAGGCAAGAAATAGCAGATGAACTGAAGGAGATAGAACAAACAACCCTTCAAAAATCAATGAATCAGGAGCTGGATTTTTGAAAAGATCAACAAATTGATAGACTGCTTAAGTGTAAGAAAAAGAATAATCAAACAGATGCAATAAAAATGATAAAGGATGTACAAAATGCAGAATATTATAAACACCTGTAAAATAAACAGAAACCTAGAAAGCGGATAATTTCTGGTTGCTCTTCAAGAACTAAACCGGAAAGTTGAATCCCTGAATAGACCGATAGCAGGCTCTGAAATTGAGGCAATAATTAATATACCAATAAAAAAATTACAAGACCAGATAGTTCAAATACAATTCTACCAGAGGTACAAAGGAAGTTAGTACCATTCGTGACTATTCAATCAATAGAAAAGAGTCGTCTAACTCATTTATGAAGCCAACATCATCTGACACCAAAACTGGCAGAGATGCAACAAAAAAGTGCAGACCAATATCTGATGAACATGATGCAAAATCCTCCAATACTGGCAAACGAATCCAGCAGCATCAAAGCTTATCTGCCGTGATCAAGTGGGCTTCTACCATCCCTGGGATGGGCTGGCAAGTTCAAATCAATAAACATAATCCAGCATATAAACAGAACCAAAGAATTAAAACCATGATTATCTCAATAGATGCAGAAAAGGCCAACTGACAAAATTCAACAGCCCTTCATGCTAAAAGAAACTCTCAATAAATTACGTTTTAGTGGAACGTATCTCCTTAATAATAAAGAGCTATTTGAAAACAAACCCACAGCCAATATCATACTGAATGGGCAAAAGCGGAAGCATTCCCTTTGAAAACTGGCAAGACAGGGATGCCCTCTGCGCCACTCTATTCAACATAGTGTTGGAAGTTCTGGCTAGGGCAATCAGGCAAGAGAAATCAAGTGTATTCAGTTGGGAAAAGAAAGTCAAATTGTCCCTGTTTGCAGATGACATGATTGTATCCCAAAGAAACCTCAGCCCAAAATCTCCTTAAGCTGATAGCAACCTTGTAAAAGTCTCAGGATACAAAATCAATGTTCTATACAGCAGTAGGAGATATTGAGGCAAATCATGAATGAACTCCCATTAATTGCTTCAAAAGTACAAATCCAATTTACAAAAGAGATGTAAGGCCTCTTCAAGGAGGAACACAAACCACTGCTCGATGAAATAAGGACACAAACAAATGGAAAGAACATATATGCTCATGGATCTTGAAGACTCTATTGTGAAAATGGCCATACTTAGGTAATTTATAGGTCAATACCATCCCATTAAGCTGCAACTTTGTTCTAGGAGTGGAAAAAACTAAGGATATGGAACCAAAAAAGACCAGTTGCCAAGACAGTCTAAGCAAAAGAACAAAACTGAGTCATCCAAGCTACCTGACTTCAAACTATAGTACAAGACTACAGTCACCAAAATAGCATTGGTACCAAAACAGAGATATGAACCAATGGAACAGAACAGAGCCTCAGAAATATTTCACACATCACAGCCATCTGATCTTTGATAAACCTGACAAAAACAAGAAATGGGGGAAAAGGATTCCCTATTTAATAAATGGTGCTGCAGAATTATTTAACCATAAGTGAAAGCTGAAAGTGGATCTTTCTTATTCCTCATGCAATTAATTCAAGATGGATTAGGAAAAATGTGAGACCTAAGCCATAAAACCCTGAGAAACCTAGGCAATTCAGGACATAGGCATGGGCAAGGACTTCATGTCTGTGCCAAAAGCAACAGCAACAAAAGCCAAGGTGACAGATGTGATCTAATTAAAATAAAGAGCTTCATAGAAACTATAATCAGAGTGAGGCAACCTACAGGAATGGGAGAAAAGTTTTGCAATCTACTCATCGACAAGAATAATATCCAGAACTCTAGAACTCAAACAAATTTACAAGAAAAAACCCACCATCAAAAATTAGACGAGATATGAACAGGCAGCTTCTCAAAGACATTTATGCAGCCAACAGACATAGAAATGCTCTCACTCATATCAGAAATGCAAATCAAAACCACAATGAGATACCATCACACCAGTTAGAATAGCAGTATTAAAATCAGGAAACAACAGGTGCTGGAGAGGATATGGAAATAGAATGCTTTTACACTGTTGGTGGGACTGTAAGCTAGTTCATCTGTGTGGAAACAGTGTGAGTGATTCCTCAAGGATCTAGAACTAGAAATACATTTGACTAATACATCCCATTACTAGGATATACCCAAGAGATTATAAGTCATGCTGCTATAAAGACACATACACATATATTTTATTGCATACTATTCTATGTAAAGACTTGGGAATATTAAATGTCCATCAGTGAACTGGATTAGAAAAATGTGGCACATATACACCATGGAATACTATGCAGCCATAAAACAGGATGATTAGTGTCCTTTGTGAACATGGATGGCTTCAAAACCATCATTCTCAATGACTATAGCAAAACAGAAAACCAAATGCTGTGTTCTCGTTGAGGAATTGAACAATGAGATCAGGAAGGAACATCACACACCCGGTCCTATTGTGGGGAGGGGGAGGGGGAGGGATAGCATTAGGAGATATACCTAATGTAAATGACGAATTAATGTGTGCAGCACACCAACATGGCACACATATACATATGTAACAAACCTGCACGTTGTGCACATGTACCCTAGAACTTAAAGTATAATAATAAAAGAAAAAGAAAAAAAATTGTGTCTGTGAAATACTCCAAAAGTTTGGCCATTTTGAGGCACAGGCTTTATTGATAGAGCTCTTTCTATAATTTCCCAGCATACCTGCCTCACTGTTACCTTCCTTTCATTTTTCACTCTCTTTTTCTTCTCAGTGCCATCCTGCCTTGGCTCCCATCATCTGCATCTGATGCCTTTCCTTTCTTTGTTTGCCAGTCTCCTTTGCAGTGGGACATGGCTAAGCTCTGTAGAGCTGCTCAGAAACTCATTGTCCCATCCTGTAGCCGTAATACATGCCTCCAGATTTTCACAGAGTAATTCTACTCTCCCTTCCAATTTAAGCCTACCAGAAATGTTAGTGAAAGGACATTAAAAATGTAACAGGTGACATGTGTAGCTAACATGGATCTGGAGAAATAGGAAGCAGTAGAATTAAATGTTTCCCTTTTAGGTTCAATTGTATTTGTTCTTGGGTTTTGTATTATATATTCTCCAAATAAAAACATTATTTTTTCTAACCAAGAAAAAAAAAGAAAACATATATCCACACAAAACTTTGTCCACAAATGTTATAGTGGCTTTATTCATAACAGCTAAAAAGTAGGAAAAATCCAGATGCCTTTAACCAGTAAATGAATAAACAAATTACAGTACATTTATACCATGGAATCTTATTCAGAATCAAATAGGAATAAGCTATACATAGATACAAGTTGGACAATTCTCAAAGGCATTATACTAAATGCCAGTCTCAAAATGTTGCATAGAATACTATTCCATTTATAAATCATTCTCAAAAAGACAAAATTAAAGTGTCAGAAAACATATTAGTGGGTCTCAGGAGTTAAGGGTGGTGATAGGATGTGACTACAAAGTAATAGCATGAGGGAGTATTCTGGATACTGTAGCTGTTCTTTATCATGATTATGATAGTGTCATACGAAACTATGCCTGTGCAAAAATTCATGGAACTGTAGACCAAAAATATCATTTTGCTTTATTATAAAAACTGAATTTAAAATAAATTTAATATAAAAATACTGACCATGTAGTTAATTAAGTATGGATGCAAACCACTCAAAATAGTGGAATGGAGCTAATATAGTGAACCTTAAGTATTCAGCAGAGGAGTTGGGGATTTATTCATCAAGTAGTGGTGAGGAAATGAACATTTAAGTTGAGCAGCGAAAAGTCTATTGGGATCTGATTTATACAAATATCACTTTGGAAAAGTGGACAATAGATGGAAAGAAGTGAAACAGAAAACTGGAGATATTCTGTATGAGAGATAATAAACATCTAAAAGTAGGAAAAGGAGAGCAAGAAGAGAAAAGGTTTGGTGAGGTCTAGATTTGTTACACGTTATGATAAATCATCACTGATTTGACTGGCAGGAAAAAATTGCTTTGTTAGTAAGTTCTTTATTTAAAAGGCTCCTTCCTTCCTGTGTTGTGGCTAAGAGCCCAACTTTATAAAATTCTAGAACAGCGGGACTTTGAGTATACATTTGGTAGGCAACACTCTGTCTTGTGTCAGAATGGAAGTTCTGGAATGCAGACCCTGGGACACAACTAGCCATGCCAAAGTCTGCAGACTCATCACCACCTAACTGTTCTGTGAGTGCTGGCTCTGTCCCCAGATTCTCACAGTAATAATAGCCGACACTTACTGACTGCTTACCATGTGCTAGGCCCTGTTTTAAGTGCTTTCTGTGCACTGTTTGTTTAATAATGTTAAAAACTCTCAGAGATTATACCATTATTCTGTTTGGAGATGTAGTAACTAAGACACAGACTTGTCCAAGATTCATATAGAAAGTAGGTGATTGAACCAATATTGAAAACTTAGGTAGCCTGACTTCGGTGCCAAGGCTCTTGAATATTATGCTGTGACACCTCATAAGAAGCCAAAGATCCTTGAAAGAAGGTGAGTAGAAAGAGAAAAACTACTAGTAGCTTTCTCTGCCTTGACTACTTCCCTTCAATCATTTCTTCTTTCTGTGTTACCTACTATTATTGTTATTTTGCCTATGATTAAATACTCCTGTCTCATTAACACTCCCCTCACAGTCACTTGGTAGGAAATCTCTTCTTAGTAGTCCTCACATCCCTGCCTCTATTGTAAGTATTTTAGGTGGCGCTTGGCGAGTCTTCCTACTAGTTTATCCTGATATGAAACTCTATGCTTGCATATTTCAGAGTCAGAAAGTGAGTGGGGCTGATGGACTGCTAGGATAAACAGAACAGGCTTTCTATATGAGTTAGTTCATGGGTATGTGGAATGAGGATGTCTTGTCTTCGTGCTAGACAAATGTCAAAAACCAGGAAGAGGGAGCAAGTTTCGCTGAAGGGAGGCTATGCATGTTAAAGTAAGTCAAGAAAACTACAGACAGCTGGTCAAATCTAGCCCATTACCAGTTTTTATAAATAAAATTTTATTGGAACACAGCCATGTCCATTCACTTATGTATTGTCTGTGGCTGTTTTTGTGTGATGACAGCAGAACTGAGTAGTTGCAATAGAGACCATATGGCCCACAGAGGCTAAGATACCTACTATTTGACCCTTTGCAGAAGTATTTTGCTAGCCCTTGGTGTATGAGATGGAGCATCCTGTATTATTGGAGGGTTCTGTGCAGGGAAATGCTAAAATATTAAATTTGCATTTTAGATAGAGACGTTTGGAAGCACTGAGAAGAAGAAATCTAGATTCAGGGACCAGAGAAATCAAAACAGGGTAAAAAAGAATTAGCGAGCACTGAGAGCAAGTAGATAAAAGGGATTAGCATCTAGAGGTGCCAGTGAAGATAGGTTTTCCAGGATTTGACTGAAGTGTGTGTGTGTGTGTGTGTATGCATGTGTATGTTGAGAAGGGAGGATTTCCAATTCTGAGAAAATGAGGGGGCAGAGGGAGGAACATAGTACCAAAAAATAGAAGAAATACCCTCCCATTTCTGTTATTTCTGTTTGAAATGACCGCTACGTTTCTTTCTGCAGAAAGAGTTTTCTCTGCAGAAATTTTCCCTAGGGCTGGTCTTCCAGGACCTGTATTTCTTAGGCAACAGTGCCCCTAGTGTCTATATGGCAGCATCACAATCTGATAGACAAGATTTCTTGAGGAGGGCTAAAGAAACACAATTGCAAAGATCACATTGCTGAGACAGTTTTTCCTTCTTTGCCAAAATTGATGTAGATGACCAGGTACACTTTCACCAGAAATACACTGGTAAAGTCTGCTTATTAGGAGAGGCTGTGGAGGGTGGACCTGGTGTCTTTTTTTTTTTGCCTTATGAGGCTAATTCATATAAATGTCAGATATAAAAATAGTATCTTCTTTCAAGAAACTGCCTCCAGCTTTGCCATATCTACAATTCCATGGACTAAGAATAACACCTTAATGAGTTTTGAGGGTTACTTTTCATGGGTGGTCTGGGGCAGGAACTACTGAATTTATGAACTGCCCCTCTTTGTCATCCTTTGCCTATCCTCCAAGGCCAGGGTAGCTGCCTTCAGGTTGAAGCCTTGTTAGGATGTGAAAGCACAAGAATATGCCAAGTCAAGATCCAGTCCCGGTTGTGCAAAGTACCACCCCTATCATGTAGAAGCCTAGATGTCTTAGTCCCCAGGGCTGCCCTTACTTTTCCAGGGGATAGCTGTAATTCTCAACCAAAAGTCTTTAATCCCAACCTTGAACACACACTGAGTGTGTCAATTCAGTGCACAGTCCTCCATTATGCCCTTTCAAGTTATAGACTGGCCTATCTTTTGTCACTAGCCTCAAGGAGCCAGGAATGGCAGGCAGCCACGAGCTACACATCATGGGGATTAAATTCAAAGTGTAAATGAAAAGAGTATAATGAGGTAGGTCTACTTTTGTTCTGCTTTCAGTCTCTAATTATTTTGGCATGGAACAATTAAATAAATAATGACTAGTTACAATTGTGTCAATATGTTTCTTGCAGATTGAATGTGTTCATGCACAGATTTTATCATCTTGTTACTCAAAAGGCTGATGGCTCCCGTCCCTGCGTGGAAATTTCCTAAAGAGGTAACAGTTCTAGGACACACGTGAGTAGCAAGTGGGATTACCCTCCCCACTTCTTTTTTTTTTTTTTTTTTTTTTTTTTCCTGTTTTCACTATTTCCTTCTTTCTTCTCCCTCTTTCCTGAATCTAAGTCCTCTCAATCTGGTAACCCCATCACTAATGAACATTTTTTTACTTTATTAATTTTATGTTATTTTTACATGTGATCTATAGTTGTAATACATTTTTAAGTCTATGATACAGTATTGTTGACTGTAGGTACGCTGTATTCATTGGGGGTAATCTAGAACCAACATGTAAACTAGAAAGAATTCTAGAACAGGAGTTGTGAAAAGCTTCTTCTAGACAGGAGTTGAAGCTTACCATCTTAATGTCATGGGGAATGTATCTTAATGTCATGGGGAATATTGCTTAATATGTCCGATGTCTGGTTTTCTCACCTTTGTCAAGGGGGTAGAGCCAGATGAGCTCTGAGATACCTGAAATCCATTGGAAATACCTTCAAATCCATGAACACATCTTTTCTAGTTCCCAGTGTTCCTGTGGGAGAATACAGAGATATCATGAGTTCACAATAATGGGAGAGTAAAGGAGAGGGAGAGGATGAAGAAAAGAGCTTATTCAGTGAGAGAGGATTTAATTCTAACCCATGACATCTGTGGAGACTTTAGGATGAGGTGAGAAGTGACCATAATTTGAATATAAGGGAAGATAACTTCATGTTAGAGGCTTGAGTTTGATTCTTGGATCACTGGGCAAGCAAGCCTTGGAGCTAGACTTCCTGGGTTTGAATCCAAGTGTCACTACTTACCAGCTGTGATATTTATATGATTTAGAATCATCCATAAAATGGGGATAAAATGGTAATTTGTTATGATTAAATGAGTTAACATATATAAATATCTTAGAACAGTGTATGGTAGTTAGTTATGTTTCTATACAGAGAAATGGTAGGTGACTAGGTAAAGTTTTGATACACTTTTTGTAGATACTATTGAAGATGGATGCTAGAGCTTCAAGAGTCAGTTGTAGGTGAAACATATGCTCTTGAGGTGTCTTCTGGGCTAGAAACAAGCAGGGTTCAGACCCTCTCCCTCTCCTGATGTCCCTGTCTGTTTAATTGAGGGGTTTTCTCTGCAGAAATTTTCCCTAGGGCTGAACCTGAAGGTTCCTGTTGGAGGAGAAGTTAAACAAGTATTGGTTTTCTCAAATGCTCAGAAGAGGCCTGGCTCATAGTAGACACTAAATATATATATATACACACACACACCCATATATATATATATATATATGTGTGTGTGCATATATATGTATATATACTATATATGCATATATGTATATATACACACATATATGTGTGTATGTATATATACGTATATACATTATATGTATGTCACAAGTGAATGAATGATAGTTGGGACAATGGAATGAAATAGAATTTATATTGCACACTAGACAGATTACTCTGAGAATGATAAAACCTTGCTGATGAATTCAGAGGAGAGAGATTACTGATGTGAATGTCATTTGGGAGGCTCTCCTAGCAGTTCAGGTGAGATACAATCAGGGCTCACACCAGGATATGGGACATGTAAGTAAAGAGTTGACTGAGTGGAGTGGCCTTCTAGAGGTCAAAAGTGTAGAACTGGATAAAAGTGGGGTGGGTGTAATGGCTAGTATTCGGCCTCAGAGACTGACAGGTGGAATATGTTTCCTAGAGTAGTAGAAACTGGAGTGGAGAGGATGAAGGTGAGCAGAAGAGGTGAAAGTGGGAAGAAACCCACCTTGCTTTTGCCCCAAGATTTGTTTTCAAGGGCCACTCTCTCTCCTGCTACACCTTAAGGCATATTCCAAAAACCTCCTCTAGGACTTCTGGCCAGGATCTCTATAGTTAGGCCATACTGTCTCTGCAGTTCACAATAAGGTGGGGTAGGTCTTCAAATAGAGAAAGCCAAAGACCATGTGAGCAAAGAAGGTGCTTACCATACTCAATCAGAAGTGGACTTCAGATTCATTAGAGGAGTATGTTGGCATCAAGACACCATTGAATATTTAAAACAAAGGTCACCTCATCATGTGTGTCATTCTGGAACTGGGTATTTTTCAAATTTCCTTATTTTTCACAGTCAAATTTCCTTCATATGCAAATATTTAAAATATCTACAAATTCTTGTAAAATAAGACTAAAGAAAGGAGGACTTTCTCAGGGTCGAGTCCACTGAACCAAAGTCAAGCTGGATTTTCCCCCCTATTGTTGTTTTTTGTATTTATCCATAAATGATTGGTTTCTCAGACTAGGATGATTGCTCTTCCAAGACAGGTACATTTCTTCCTTGTACATTTCTCCAACACAGTACTTTGCCTGGCATTTCAGGCATCTTTCACTGATATGTTACTGTTCGAATTTGGCCTCCTCATACCACCATTGATTAGAATTCAAGAGCTAGAATCCAGGGACTATGAAGCATGAGAGCTCTGTAATGCGTCCAAAAGCTGACGTTTTTCTGATCGTTTCACTGATCTTTCTTTATGATAACCAGAAACACCATTGAACAAAAGAGACCTTTGTGCATTTTCCTTTACTTATAAACATGCAGAGACTTGGTCAATTGCTGTACTGCAATTCATGATCCCAGGAGGTACTTTTCTTCTCCTGGTTTGCACCATGAGTATGATTGGTGTATACATTAAGGCCTAGCTAGTTGAGTGAGGTGGAAATAGTCAAGATGTGTTATTTATTTTTTCACTCTAAATATCCTAGTCCACATATATTAAGTTAGGATTGGTGGCTTTTGATTTTCCAAATGTACATAAGAAAGTAAGTAAAGACAAGTTGGGGATCTTTTAAGCTCAAAACATTCTTGTCTTACTGGTCTTTTTCAACAAGTTATCCATATTCTCTAATAAGACTTTAATTATAATTATGTAGTCCTTTCACCTTCATAACCCACACATTGGCCCACAGTCAGCTGGGTACTTTTTCCTGTGAAGAAGCAACGTGAAATGAACCAAGACTCCAGTTACAGCATCATGGCTCTATTCCTGATTCTACTCCTGATCAGACCACTAAGGTGTGTGTGACCTGGGAAAACTCCCTTTACATCTCTTTTTAGCTTTTGTCATTTTCCCCACTGTGGGAAAGGTAAGGCCTCCAGCCTAGCCTATTCATCCTCCATTTTTCTGATGAGTTCTCTTATCCATTTCCCATAAGAACTGTTTCCAAATTTCTCCACCTTCTTCAAGCTTCTATACCAAAAGCACAACACACTATTGAGGTAAGCTAGAGTTCATAAAACAAGGTCCCAAGGATGATACATGATCTAGAAGTTCTGCTGAGGCTTGCTGCCTTATTAGTGTTCAAGCCTCAGTGGTCCACTACCGTTTCCTAGATCAGCACTCTCACCCCCACACCCATCCTTATGTCATGCTCCCAGGTCCTTGAGTATTGTATGCTGTAAGTTATGTGGAATATGGACAATAAAGGGATGCCATGCTGCTGACAGAGAAGTCCCAGACAACACATTTTAAAAATAAGTTGGAGAAGATAGTCTCATGTATTATGGACTTAATGCAGATGAAATGTGAGGTCATGGGTATGGAAGGGTTTGATCTGGGTGAATCTGCCAATAATTGGAAGAGATAGGAGTGAAGGGGGTGTGGAGGTATATTGTGGTCTACAGACATACCTATATCCCTCGCATTTATTAGTTTTTTCATTTATTCATTTACTCTGTAAGAGCCAACCTACTCCATCCAACCACTATGCTAGACACTAAAAATGCTGGCACCACAGGAAGTTGGAAAGTACAACACGGTGTGGTCTAATATACAATAAAAATGGAATATTTGCACTAGGTTCACTGGAAACTCATGAGAGGGCCACCTGATCTGGACTTGTGTTTCCGTATCAGCTTCTGGAAGGAAATAACATCCAATCTGAAACCTAAAGCATGAAGAGTCATTGCACGGGCAAGCAGAGGTGAGAGATTGTGTTCTTGGCTGTGTGATTTGGCTGATGCAAAGGTCATAGAAACACAAAAATTCTGCAAGTTAAAGAAAATATATGGATTTTGTAATGCTTGTCAAGAGTGAAGGAAATGGTATGTAAAGCCTGGGAATTATTTTCTACAGATTTAAGTCAGATAGATAGTGGGGAACCAAGTTAGTAGGAAGTTTAATTGATATAAGAGATATTAATTGTGTGAAATGTATAAGATTTGAGCTTATACTGAAAGACTGGGGTAAGGTCTTTCTAGCACAGACTCTGGTTAGAGAAGAGCCATTAGCCAGGTGTCAGAAATGTTAGGATGCTGGATGTGTTAGGGAAGTACCAGTGGTGATGTTCTATTTCCTGAAAAGTTTTGAACATTTATCAAAGATAAGTTTAGTATATTCTTTAGTACATGGGAAGTTCCTTTGAAATTTTTCCTTATGTTTGTTTCCTGTATGGAAAAATCATTGAGAAAACCAGGGAAAGACTGGATGAGTTGGGGGAAGGGGGAACTGGTGGCCTGGAAATTGATTCACAAAGGCTGCAATAATGGATTAAAAGAAAGGCCCTGAACTGGCTGCCAGAGGTAGTAGGAGGGGTGTGCCTTCTCCTTGTCTCCCCTTATTTGCATGTGAGACCAAGATCCCAAGGAAACAGATGAGTCTAAAGGTCGTTTTCTCCTTTCTCGCCGTCTTTGCACTCATATTATTTGAATCCCATGTCTCTGGTATAATGAACAGTGCACACATAAAAAGGAAAGACTGCTGGACTTGGAGCCTGATGACCTGGATCCTGGTCTGCTTTCTACCACTAAACAATTGTGTGTCCTTGAACAAATTCTTTAACATCTCTGATTTCCGGTTTTCTCTCTGTAAAGTAAAAGTAGATGTGCTTTAAATTTCCAGTTTGTATGTTGCAGTATTTGTATGTATCTATAGGGTGCCCAGTTGAGAAAATAATGCAGTCCCTGCTGTGTGTTGTCTCAAAATCCATATGCATATAACTGACTGTCATATAATAATGCTAATGATGAGAACCTTATGAGAGATACTGCCTTCAGTGACAGAAATGGGAGTGATAAAAATTTCAGCTTAGGGAAGTCACAAATTTCTTATGTCAGTGGTAAGATGTGAGCACAGCTTTGAATGATATAATAATGGGGGACAAATAGATCAGGTTGAAGGAGCTAATCTGAGAATGTATAGGGCTTTTTTTAGGGACACAACAAATAGTCCACAATGGATGGATCATGAAGTGTTTTAGGAAAGGTTTTGCTTTTGAAAAGTGGATGGGAGCTAGAACCTGTTCGTCCTAATATGCTCAGCTCAGGGGATTCCAGGCTGATTTTGTAGGTACTTTAGAGGAAGCAAATAGGTTTGGCCTAGGAATGAAGTAAAAGTCAGATCAGTGCTTCAGAAAAAATGATTATTGATATTTAGCCTTAAAAAAGAAGGAAATTCTACCATTTGCCACAACATAGATGAACCTGGAAGACATTATGCTAAGTGAAATAAGCTGGGCACAGAAAGACAAATACTGCATGTTCTCATTTATATGTTCAATCTAAAATAATTGAACTCATAGAAGCAGAAAGTTGAATGGTGGTTCTCAGAGGGTGGGGGTAGGGTAAATGGGGAGATATTGGTCAAAGGGTACCAAGTTACAGTTAGACAGAAAGAAAAAATGGTAAGTATTTAAGATGAAAAAAGGTAAGTGAAGTTTCTTACTTTTATTATGGTCACTCATAATTTTTTTAAAAAATTTACCTTGTAAAACCATTCATTCAAATGTTTTTATAGGCCTAGCTAGGGTCTGATAATGTTTATAAGATAAGCTCTAAATTAAAATTGTAAGATGTTATGTTTTTGAACTCCTTCCAAGGGAGTATTCCTGGGTAATATTATTCATTTACTGTTACTTATAAAAACTAAAAGTTTTATTATTTCTGAGGACTCTGTTCTGTTCCATTGGTCTATATCTCTGTTTTGGTACCAGTACCATGCTGTTTTGGTTACTGTAGCCTTGTAGTATAGTTTGAAGTCAGGTAGCGTGATGCCTCCAGCTTCCATTCTTTTGGTGGCTTAGCATTGTCTTGGAGATGCAGTCTTTGCAGTTCCATATGAACTTTTAAAGCAGTTTCAATTCTGTGAAGAAACTCATTGGTAGCTTGATGGGGATGGCATTCTACAGCCATCTGATCTTTGACAAACCTGAGAAAAACAAGAAATGGGAAAGGATTCCCTATTTAATAAATGGTGCTGAGGAGAAAATTAGCACAACCATAAGTAAGCTGAAGTATTGGATCTTTCCTTACTCCTTATATGAAAATTAATTTCAAGATGGATTAGAGACTTAAATGTTAGACCCTAATACCATAAAATCTAGGGAAAACCTAGGTAGTACCATTCAGGACATAGGCAGCAGGCAAAGACCATGTCTAAAACACCAACAACAGCAGCAAAAGCTAAAATTGACAAATGGGATCTAGATTAAACTAAAAAGAGCTTCTGCACAGCAAAGAAGCTACCATCAAGTGAACAGACAACCACAAGATGGGAGAAGAATTTTTTAATCTACTCGCTGACAAAGGGCTAATATCCAGAACCTACAAAGAACTCAAACAAGTTTACAAGAAAAACAAACAACCCCATCAAAAAGTGGGCAAAGGATATGAACAGACATTTCTCCAAAGAAGACATTCATACAGCCAACAGACATATGAAAAATGCTCCATCATCACTTGGCCATCAAATGCAAATCAAAACCACAATGAGATACCATCTCACACACCAGTTAGAATGGCGATCATTAAAAGTCAGAAACAGCAGGTGCTGGAAGGATGTGGAGAAATAGGAACACTTTTACACTGTTGGTGAGTTGTAAACTGGATTCAACCATTATGGGAAAACAGTATGGCGATTCCTCAAGGAGATAGAACTAGATGTACCATATGACCCAGCCATCCCATTACTACAGGGATATACCCAAAGGATTATAAATTATGCTGCTATAAAAGACACATTTTACGTATGTTTATTGTAGCACTAATCCTAATAACAAAAGACTTAAGAATCAACCCAAATGTCCATCATTGACAGATTGGATTAAGAAAATGTGGCACACATATATACACCATGGAATACTATGCAGCCATATAAAAGGATGAGTTCTCTTTGTAGGAACATGGGTCACAGCTGGAAACCATCATTCTTAGCAAACTATCACAAGAACAGAAAACCAAATGCCATGTTCTCACTCATGGGTGGGAACTGAACAATGAATCACTTGAGACTCAGGAAGGGGCATCACACGGAAAGGCCTATCATGGGGAGGAGGGAGGGAGGGATTGCATTGGGGAGTTGCCTGATATAAATGACAGAGTTGATGGGTGCAGCAGACCAACATAGCACAAGTATACATATGTAACAAACCTGCATGTTATGCACATGTACCCTACAACTTAAAGTATAATAATAATAAATAAATTAAAAAAAAAAAAAAACTAAAAGTTTTATCTGCTCATAAAAAAGGAAAAATAATAATAAGTCTGGAATAATGTAAAGTTCAACTTCATGGTGTCTCTGAATGCCTCATCCAGGGGAAAGGATTTCAGCATGGACTGAAGAATTCATGTGAAATATGGGAAGAAGTTTTTTCCAGGTACAGGATCTTTCTGAGAAGAGCCAATAGCCAAGTAGTAGAATGTGTGAGGGATATGTCGGGAACTAGCAAGTAGGATAATGCTGTTCTATTTTCTGGAAAAAGTCAAATGTTCATCAGAGATTTCAGTATATTCTGTGGTTAATGGGATTAAAATTTTGTAAGTATGTTTGTGGTACAATGCTGAATGATGTTGATTTGTGATTGAAAAAAATAACTGGGACAGCAGTGTAGGGGGTTGAATGAAGACTGTGAATCAGTCATCAGGGAAACTAGACTCTTATTTTAGAGATAGAGTTAATATAGACTGTCCCCTGCCTGGATTAGGGACAAAGAATTCAGTAGCCTTGCCTGGTACAGTAATGTCTATGTGAACGAGCCTTCTCAACCATAGTGCTGCTTCAGGTCACAGCACTAGGGCCACTTGTTACACTCCCCTGTGAGTATACCCACTTATTCATAAGAAAGCCTCTGTACCCAAGTCTTTCATTTGCTCTTCACTCTTCCCTGAAAGTTCTTCCCAAAGATCTTCTCTTAGCTATTGCTTCTACCTCCTGATTTTTATTTGTCAGAGAGGTCCTCTCTGACCTTTTTTCTTGAAGTAAATTCCCCTCAACTGGTCCCTCCCGCGCCCTCTATAACTCTGTATCATTCTTCCCTGTGTTATTTTCTTCTCATGACTTTACCAATGTCTGAAATAATCTTATTTTTATACTCAATTATTCCACTAGAGGGTATAATGGCACTTAACACAAATTACCATAAAGTGAATATTCTAAGGCTGTGTGTTATGTCTTTGCAGAGCTCTATGGGCTGTGTTGAGGAAACTGCTTACAGATGGAATTGACAGCATGAAGAAAGGTGTGGTCCTTACAAGTGTAGGGCCTATATTAATGAAGTAGCCAGGCATAGCTTCAGCCAGGAGACTGAAGTACCAGGTATGCTGGAAGTTGTGCTATAGTTCACTCATATACATATAGAATGTTCCTTTAGGTGGATGAGCTTGCATTTGTTAATCATAACTTATTTATGTCTAACTGACATCTTGACTAACTGATTTAACTGACTGACATTGATGTCTAACTGACTCTTACCCTGGTCAGGACAGTGGAAGGATGATGAGCTCATTGGCTAAGCGTTCTACCTAGATAGATTGGAGGGTGGAATAGAATGAGGCAGGGAACCTAGGTGAGACTGTGTTGGTGTTGTTGGAGGGTATTAACTATGGTGTCATTTCTGGTACCTGACTGTTCGTAGTTTGTGAGGTGCTTCAGGAAGAGGTAAGATTTAGTTTTTGATTATGATCTTGGGCCATTAACAGAGAGAGGCCCACATCTGGAGGAGAAGGAGGAGTGGGAGAAAGAGGGAAAATACCCAACTTCCAGGGCTCTAAAGTTCAGTGTGAAGCAGGTGCCAACATATCCAGGTGACCGTAATTAAAGGAAAAGGGTGACAGTTTTACTCATCAAAATAGAGGCTTCAGTGAGAACATAGGGATTAGTAAACTAATTTGCAACCTGGAGGTGATAGAAATGCTCAAATTTCAGCACAAATTTGAATAACAAAAATGTAAGTGAATATAATTTCAAGTTGGAGGTGATATCCTGAGATTTTTAGGACTTTTTTTTGAGGGGAAAAGGCAGATAGTCACACATGTGAGAAGTGTTCACAGGGTTAGATATGTATGTAAAAGACTTTTGCTTCTGGGAAGATGGAGCAGACATACTTTATTCTTCTTGTTAAGTAGAGCAACAGCAGCAGCAGCAACGACAACAGTAACAACGACAACTAAAACCCACAACAACAGCAACAACTAAAACCCTAGATATTATATATAAAACAAATATAAGATTCTGAAAGGTAGCAAGAAGAAGGCATAGCAGCTAGGGATCTTAGGATCCAAAGAAAAAGTGGTAGGTAGTTTGCTGGGTTTCTTTTTTGCCTCAAATATCCAGGACTTGGAGCTGAAGAAACTGGCAACCTGGATATGCCAATGCATGCAGACCAAATAAAGCCCTACAAAAATTCTGCTCTCATTAGCCAAAGTCACCAGGGAAGGGACAGGCTAGCAAGACAGAAACTTTTAGACAATAACCATTTTACTCCAGACAAACCCCACAGACAAAACTGTGGCCCCACCCATCAATGTCACAAAAGACCAAGTGGGGAGCCTGTACTTCCAACCTCAGAAGGCTGTGAAAAGGCATATACGTTTCTCTGCCAGGGTGGTATCTGATAAGGTCAAGTAGGAAGATTGGACTTTCATTCTGGCCAGGCAATATTGAGTAACATCTGCTTCCACACCACCACAGTGTCAGTGGACACTGTGTGTAGAGCCTGGACTTACACCTGCACCCTGTCATAATGAGGCATCCCTCTTCCTCCCTGCCAGAATGGTGTTAGAGAAGACCAAGTGGGGAGCTGAGACTTTAGTCCCTGTTATGAGGTAACAAAGTCTCCACTCCACAGTGTTAATGTAGACCATGTGGGGAGCCTGGACTGGCACTGCCAGCTGGCAGGCAGTAATGAGGCACCCCTTCCCTTCCTTCTCCCTTCTAGGGTGGTGTCAGAGGACAAATGGAGGTTCAGGGCTTTTCACCATAGCCCATTGCTAATGAGCCATTCTCCTACTAGGTGTTAATAGATATTAAGTTTAGTAACAGTAACAAAGCACAAGTATGCCTCCCAACCTGGGAAGTATCAGGGGAGGCGAGTAAGGAGCTGTAACTTCCATTCACTCCCATCAGATATGAATAGAGGCCAAGTGGAGAACCTGGGCTTTTACCCACACCAGAAAATAACAAGGTGCTGCCACTCCCCTTTCTTATGCTGGTGTGGTATCAGAGGAACCCAGCTAAAGTTGAATATTTGAATAAGATTCAGAGCCTCATAACATAATATCCAGAAGGTGCAAGTTTTAACTGGTAATCACTCATCATACCAAGAACCAGGAAGATCTCAAACTGAATGAAGAAAAGGCAATCAATACTTGCCAACACTGAAATGAGAGCTTTTAGAATTATCTGACAAAAATTTTAAAACAGACATGATAAAAGTGTTTTTTATTATTATTTTTTAAAATTTCCAACTTTTATTTTAAGTTCAAGGCTACAGGTGCAGGAAGTGCAAGTTTGTTACATAGGTAAACATGTGCCATTGTGGTTTGCTGCACAGATCATCCCGCCACTCAGGTATTAAGCCCAGCATCTACTATCTAGTCTTCCTGATCCTCTCCTTCCTCCCACGCTCTGCCCTCCAACAGACCCCAGTGTGTGTTGTCCTCCCACCCGTAATTTTTCCACGTGTTCTTATAATTTAGCTTGCACTTTTTTTATAGGTGAGAACATGCAGTATTTGGTTTTCTGTTCCTGCATTGGTTTGCTGGGGAAAGTGACTTCCAGCTTCATTCATGTCCCTGCAAAAGACATGATCTAATTCCCTTGTATGGCTGTGTAGTATTCCATGGTGTATATGTGCCACATTTTCATTATCCAGTCTATCATTGATAGGCATTTAGGTTGATTCCATGTCTTTGCTATTGTGAATAGTGCTACAATGAACGTATGTGTGCATGTGTCTTTATAATAGAATGATTTATATTTCTTTGGCCATATACCCAGTAATGGGATTGCTGGGTCAAATGACATCTCTGCCTTTATGTCTTTGAGGAACTGCCACACTTTTTTCCACAATGGATGAACTAGTTTTCACTCCCACTAACAACTTAACAACATTCCTTTTTCCTTGAAACCTCACCAGCGTCTGTTGTTTTTGACTTGATAAAAATGTTTAAATAAGCAGTTATACTCTCGAGACACATAAAAATAGTCTCAGCAAATACATACAAAATATAAAGAAGAAACAAATGCAAATTTTAGAATTGAAAGGTATAATAACCCTAATTAAAAGCTCAGTGGATGGACTCCATAACAGAATAGAACAGACAAAGGAAAGACTCGGTGAACTAGAAGATAGAAAAATATAAGTTAACCAATTTGAAAAAGGCTGAGAAAATGGACTAAAAAAAAATGAACAGAGCCTCAGAGACCAGTAGAGATGTGCCAAGAGATCTAATACTTTTGTCATCAGGAATATTATGTAATATTCCTGTCTTTTCTAGGAAAGAAGAAAGAAGGTAGGACTGAAAACGTATTCAAATAAATAGTGAGAAATTTTCCAAATTTGGCAAGAGACATAAACCTAGAGATTCAAGAAGCTGAGTGAACCCCAGACAGGACAAAACAACAAAAAAATACAAACCAAGATACATCATAGTCAAACTTCTGAAAACGAAAGACAGAGAAAAAATCTTGAAAGCATTGACATCAATAGCACAATTTGTAAATGGAAAAAATTGAACAATTAGACCTCATAAAGGTTGTTTTTAAATTATTATTATACTTTAAGTTCTAGGATACATGGGCAGAAGGTACAGGTTTGTTACACAGGTACACACGTGCCATGGTGGTTTGCTGCCCGTCATGTACATTAGGTATTTCTCCTAATGCTACCCTCACCTAGCCCCTTAACCCTGACAGGCCCCAGTGTGTGATGTTTCCCTCCCTATATCAATGTGTTCTCATTGTTCAACTCCCACTTATGGCTGAGAACATGTGGTGTTTGGTTTTCTGTTCCTGTGTTAGTTTGCTGAGAATGATGGTTTCCAGCTTCATCCATGTCCCTGCAAAGGACATGAACTCATCCTTTTTTATGGCTGCATAGTATTCCATGGTGTATATGTGCCACATTTTCTGTATCCAGTCTATCTTGGTGGGCATTTGGGTTGGTTCCAAATCTTTGCTATACTGAATAGTGCTGCAATAAACATACGCGTCCATGAGTCTTTACTGGTAGAATGATTTATAATCCTTTGGGTATATACCCAGTAATGAGATTACTGGGTCAAATGGTATTTCCAGTTCTAGATCCTTGAGGAATCGCCACACTGTATTCCACAATGGTTGAAGTAATTTACACTCCCACCAACAGTGTAATAGCATTCCTGTTTCTTCACATCCTCTCCAGCATCTGTTGTTTCCTGACTTTTTAATGATCACCATTCTAACTGGTGTGAGATGGTATCTCATTGTGGTTTTGATTTGCATTTCTCTAATGATCAGTGATGATGAGCTTTTTTTCATATGTTTCTTGGCCACATAAATGTCTTGTTTTGAGAAGTGTCTATTTCTATCCGTTGCCCACTTTTTGATGGGGTTGTTTTTTTCTTGTAAACTTGTTTAAGTTCTTTGTAGATTCTGAATGTTAGCCCTTTGTCAGATGGATAGATTGTGAAAGTTTTCTTCCATTCTGTAGGTTGCCTGTTCACTCTGATGATAGTTTCTTTTGCTGTGCAGAAGCTCTTTAGTTTAATTAGATCCCATTTGTCAATTTTGGCTTTTGTTGCCATTGCTTTTGGTGTTTTAGTCATGAAGTCTTTGCCCATGCTTATATCTTGAATGGTATTGCCTAAGTTTTCTTCTAGGGTTCTTATGGTTTTAGGTCTTATGTTTAAGTCTTTAATACAACTTGAGTTAATTTTTGTATAAAGTTTAAGGAAGGGGTCCAGTTTCAGTTTTCTGCATATGGCTAGCAAGTTTTCCCAACACCATTTATTAAATAGGGAATCCTTTCCCCATTACTTGTTTTTGTCAGGTTTGTCAAATATCAGATGGTTGTCAATGTGTGGTATTATTTCTGAGGCCTCTGTTCTGTTTAATTGGTCTGTATATCTGTTTTGGTAGCAGTACCATGCTCTTTTGGTTACTGTAGCTTTGTAGTATAGTTTCAAGTCAGGTAGTGTGATGCCTCCAGCTTTGTTCTTTTTGCTTAGGATTGTCTTGAATATCCGGGCTGTTTTTTGGTTCCATATGAAATTTAAGGTAGTTTCTGTTCTGACTCTGTGAAGAAAGCAAATGATATCTTGATGGGGATAGCATTGGATCTATAAATTACTTTGGGCAGTATGGCCATTTTCACGATATTGTTTCTTCCTACCCGTTAGCATTGAGTGTTTTTGCATTTGTTTGTGTCCTCTCTCACTTCCTTGGGCAGTGGTTTGTAGTTCTCCTTGAAGAGGTCCTTTACATCCCTTGTAAGTTGTATTTCTAGGTATTTTATTCTCTTTGTAGCAGTTGTGAATGGGAGTTCACTCATGATTTGGCTCTCTGTGTTTTATTGGTGTACAAGAATGCTTGTAATTTTTGCATATTGATTGTGTATATGGAGATGTCAGCTCTGGACCAAGCCGACCTAATAGACATCTACAGAACTCTCCACCCCAATCAACAGAACATACATTCTTCTCAGCACCCATTGCACTGTTTCTAAAATTGACCACATAATTGGAAGTAAAACACTCCTCAGCAAATGGAAGAGAATCATGACCAACAGTCTCCCAGACCATAGTGCAATCAAATTAGAATTCAGGATTAAGAAACTCATTCAAAACTGCATAACTACATGGAAACTGAACAACCTGCTCCTGAATGACTACTGGCTAAATAGCGAAATTAAGGCAGAAATAAATAAGTTCTTTGAAATCAATGAGAACAAAGACACAACGTACCAGAATCTCTGGGACACTGCCAAAGCAGTGTTTAGGGGGCAATTTACAACACTAAACCCCCCACAGGTGAAAGTGGGAAAGATCTAAAATTGACACCCTGACATCACAGTTAAAATAACTAGAGAAGCAAGAGCAAACAAATTCAGAAGTTAGCAGAAGACAAGGAATAACTAAAATCAGAGCAGAACTGAAGAATATAGAGACACGAAAAACCCTTCCAAAATCAATGAATCCAGGACCTGATTTTTTCTAAAAGATCGACAAAATAGATAGACCACTAGCCAGACTAATAAAGAAGAAAAGAGAGAAGAATCAAATAGCCACAATAAAAAAATGATAAAGGGGACATCACCACTGATCCCACAGAAATACAGACTACCATCAGAGAATATTATAAACACCTCTATGTGAATAAACTAGAAAATCTAGAAGAAATGGATAAATTCCTGGACACATATACCGTGCCAAGACTAAACCAGGAAGAAGTTGAATCCCTGAATAGACCCATGACAAATTCTGAAATTGAGGCAGTAATTAATAGCCTACCCGCCAAAAAAAGCACAGTACCAGATGGATTCACAGCCGAATTCTACCAGAGATACAAAGAGGAGCTGGTACCATTTCTTCTGAAACTATTCCAAACAATAGAAAAAGAGGGACTCCTCCCTAGCTCATTTCATAAAGCCAGCATCATTCTGATACCAAAACCTGGCAGAGACACAACAGCAACAAGCAGAAAATCTCAGGCCAATATCCCTGATGAACACTGATGTGAAAATCCTCAATAAAATGCTGGCCAACTGAATCCAGCAACATCCAGCGTGGCTTATCCACCACGATCACGTCGGCTTCAAACTGTTGAACCATTCCATACAATGGATTAAAAAGGAATGAACACACAACAACCAGCAACCTGAAGGAATCTTCAGAGAATTATGTTGGGTGAAATGAGCCAATTCCAAAGATGACACGATGTGTGATTCCATTTATATAACATTCCTGAAATGACAAAATTATGGAAATGGAGAAAAGATTAGTTCTTGCCAGGGATTAAGGAAGGGGTGGGAGCAGGAAGGAAGTGAGTATTGCTATAAAAGAGCAACAGGCAGTATCCCTCTGGCGATGGAATATTCTGCATCTCACTATTAATGTGAATATCCTGGTTGTGATATTGTACTGTAGTTTTGCAAAATTTTACCATTGGGGGAAACTGAATAAAGGGTACACAAGATCTCTATGTAATCTTTGAATTATTTCTTACAACTGCATGTTACAACTATGGTTTAAACAGTAAAGATTAATTTAAAATATGTATAACAAGACCTCTACCCATTTCATTCCTCCATGCACCTCTTTGCGAATTCATTACAAGTTTCTAGTCAGTTGTTGATGGATTGATGAGCCATTTCTTTACAATGTTGAGAATGGATTTTTGAGAAAACCAGAAAGTGGAACTGGGAAGAGAAATTAGGAGACTTCTTGATTTGCCATGAGAAGCATCGTAAAGGTAAAATAGACAGATGTCCCTGACTTATGATGACTCAACTTACAATTTCTCAACTTTCAGTAGCTTTTCGGTGTATGATGGGGTTATGTTCAGAAAAATACAGCATACATTGAAAATATCGTCAGTCAGACTGTGTAGAAGTGGATTGCTGTGCATTATGTGTTTGTGTGTGACTGTGTCCAGTGATTGGGAGTAGATCTGGAGGCATCAACAGAGGGAATAAACCAGGATGTAGAGGAGAAAGAGGGAAAAACTCCTTGCCACTAACTGTAATATTTATTGGAAATCTTCTTTCCATTCTCTCTTAGAGATAAATGCCAGTCTCAGATATTTCCTGAATAATTCTGGCTCTTATGATTATTTGTTAGGCAACACAGCCTCCAGTGTCAGAATTGCTATACTGTACCTTGAATTATGAAGGCACTGCCCAGGTGCAGATTGACAGGATGTCTTAGGCCGTTCTCACATTACTATAAAGAAATACCTAAGACTGGGTAATTTATAAAGAATAGAGGTTTACTTGGCTCATAGTTCTGCAGGCTGTACAGGAAGCTTGGTGCTGGCATCTGCTTGGCTTCTGAGGAAAACTCAGGAAACTTAGGATCATGGTGGAAGGGGAAGGGGAAGCAGGCAGGTCTTACATGGCAGGAGCAGGAGCAAAAGAGAGAGGGCAAAGGAGGTGCTACACACTTTTAAACAACTAGATCTCATGAGAACTGACTCACTATCATGAGAACAGCACCAAGGTGATGGTGCTAAACCATTATGAGAAATCTACCCCCATGATCTAATCACCTTCCCACCTCCAACATTGGAGATTACAACTGAACATGAGATTTAGGTGGTAAATCTATCCAAACCATATCTCAGGGGCAGAAGCCAATTACTTACAGGCCTGGTTACATCTTCCTGTTTTGAATTGAGACAGATGCAGAGTCAGGTTTCAGGACTTTATCCTGGCTATTGTGGTATTCAGGAAACAGCTGGGTCTGCTCAAGGTTGTGTATAAAAGACAAGGTGCAGAAACCATTTCAAATAAAGATTGGGTGGGGCTACAGTGCTTATGTTCAGTCTGGGCATTGAAGGAAATTGAGGAATCTTTAAGTTGGGTGTTGGAGCTTCCATGCTTCCATACCATACAAACCCCAGTGGTGGAGCTGGTGTATAGAGTGGCATAGCCCTGGCAGCATAATTGGAGTTCATGCCTCTGCCATTGGTGTTGCTGGTCAGGCTGTGGTTTATAATCAGGCCTGGTTGTGTGGCAGGACCCAAAGACAGGTGCATTATGAGGGGTGTTGGATGTCAGATGTGCAGACATGTACGAACATTTTCATTTGTGAAGCTTTGTGGTCTAATATACCTGTCCTCTTGTTTGTTGTCACAGATGCTGGAGGGAGTGGAGAAAAAAGTTAAATTACCATATACAGCTCTTCCATATGCAAGGTCTCGGGGGCAAAACTGTCATTCTTTCTATAGCCAGACCCTCAATGTCAGACTAAGAGAGTAGGACGGAGACTACATCTTCTGTGTGTGTTGCAATGGGAGGACTTCTCCCCACCAAGTTTAGTGAGGGTAAGGCGCCAGGAAAAGAGATCATATTCATTCTTATGTTTGTAAAAGAATAATTGTTCACATATCTGTAAAAAGACCAAAACTGTATATGTTGCAACAGGAAGACTTCCCCCCACAAAGTTTAGTGAGGGTAAGGTACCAGGAAAAGAGATCATATTCATTCTTATGTCTGTAAAAGAGTGATTGTTCACATATCTAGGAAGACCAAAAGCTCCTCCCAGTCAGTGATCTGCTTTTTCATCTGCATTTATTCCTAGTGGTACTTAATCCAGCTTCCCCTCTCACCCAGGATTTGCTGCCTCCTACATTCTTATCACTCAGAGACTGCGGGGATAAATGTCCAGCTTCTAAGTGCCAGAACCTGGGGCACAAGGGAAGAATCTATGCAAAGGCCACAAAAAGCACTAAAGCTCAGGAAAATGACCTCTGATGTCATAGTAGGAAAGAAGATAGGCCATATTAATCACATAATAATTGAGTGCAGTATGAGAATTTCCAATCAGAGGGTTCATTGTGACTTGGGGGCCCTTTTTAGGGGAGGAAGTCATAGTCATTCTGGAAGGAGCATGAATGGTGTGGAGCTGTGTTTTGTGCTTGAAAGAATAGGTGGGAATCAGAACCTGTGGCCAATGTATGCTCAGCAGAGATATTTTCCGGTTTATCTCTTGGTCAAAGGATTATGGGTAAGAGAGTGAAAGATACATTATATCTTAGATCTGTGGTTTAAAAATGTCAGTTTGAGAATGATATATTTTAAAGGATGCCTTGGAGGGAGTAAGAAGTGCTAAGTAGATGAAATGCTTTTTAAAATTCTAGGTAAGACATAATAATGTGGAAGTATTAGCCAGTGAGACATTACAGACTTATGATCTATAGGATTTGCTTACTGGATTGTGAGGTGGGGAGAGTGGTTTCACAGTCAATGCTAAAAGGTAGTGGTGCCATTAACAAGAAAGGGAATGATGGGGGATAATTGTGGGAGAAACAACACTGTGTATTACTATATTCCTTTTTTCCTTGGTAGAACTTGAAGCCTATTTCATAAAATTTCTACATTTTTTCCAAACAGGTGTTCTGTTTGTTACGTGACTGTGTTAGGCTGTTTGTTTTGTTTTGTTTCTTTTTCTTTTGTCTTTTTTTGTTTTTGTTTTTTTGTTTTATTTTATTTTATTTTTATTTTTAAATTCTTTTTATAAGTTATTGAGGTACAGGTGCTGTTTGGTTACATGAGTAAGTTCTCTAGTGGTGATTTGTGAGATTTTGGTGCACCCGTCACCGGAGCAGTATACACTGTACCATATTTGTAGTCTTTTATCCCTCATACCTTTCCCACCCTTCCCCCAAGTCCCCAAAATCCATGGTATCATTCTTATGCCTTTGCATCCTCATAGCTTAGCTCCCATGTATCATTGAGAACATACAATGTTTGGTTTTTTTTTCCTGAATTACTTCACTTAGAACTATAGTCTCTAATCTCATCCAGGTCACTGCAAATGCTGCTAATTCATTCCTATTTATGGCTGAGTAGTAGATATCTCTCTCTCTCTCTCTCTCTCTCTCTCTCTCTCTCTCTATATATATATATATATATATATATATATATGCCACAATTTATTTATCCACTCGCTGATTGATGGGCATTTGGGTTGTTTCCACGATTTTGCAATTGAGAATTGTGCTGCTGTAAACATGGGTGTGCAAGTGTCTTTTTCAAATAATGACTTATTTTCCTCTGGGTAGATACCCAGTAGTGTGATTGCTGGATCAAATGGTAGTTCTACTTTTTGTTCTATAAGGAATCTCCACACTGTTTTCCATAGTGGCTGTACTAGTTGACATTCCAACCAGCAGTATAGAAGTGTACCTTGACCACTACATCAATGCCAACATCTACTGTTTTTTTATTTTTAGATTATGGCCATTCTTGCAGGAGTAAAGTGGTATCACATTGTGGTTTTGATTTCCTTTTCCCTGATCTTTAGTGATGTTGAGCATTTTTTATGTTTTTTGGCCATTAGTATATCTTCTTTTGAGAATTATCTATTCATGTCCTCAGCCCACTTTTTGATGAGATTTTTTTTTCTTGCTGATTTGTTTGACTTCATTGTAGATTCTGGATATTGGGCCTTTGTCAGAGGTATAGATTGTGAAGATTTCCTCCCACTTTGTGGGCTATTTGTTTATTCTGCTGACTGTTTCTTTTGCTGTGCAAAGGCTCTTTAGTTTAATTAGGTCCCAACTATTTATCTTTGTTTTTATTGCATTTGCTTTGGATTCCTGGTCATGAAATCCTTGCCTAAGCCAATGCCTAGAAAGGTTTTTCCAATGTTATCTTCTAAAATATTTATAGCTTCAGGTCTTAGGTTTAAGTTCTTAATCCATCTTGAGTTGATTTTTTTATAAGGTGAGAGATGAGGATTCAGTTTCATTCTCCTACATGTGACTAGCCAATTATCCCAGCACCATTAGTTGAAAAGGGTGTCCTTTTCCCACTTTATATTTTTGTTTCCTTTGTCAAACATCAGTTGGCTGTAAGTATTTGGGTTTATTTCTTCGTTCTCTATTCTGTTCCATTGGTCTATGTGCCTATTTTTATACCAGTGCCACACTGTTTTGGTGACTATGGCCTTATATTATAGTTTGAAACCAGGTAGTGTGACACCTCCAGATTTGCTCTTTTTGCATAATCTTGCTTTGGCTATGCAGGCTATTTTCTGGTTCCATATGAATTTCAGAATTGTTTTTTCTAGCTCTGTGAAGAACGATGGTTTTATTTTGATGGGGATTGCATTGAATTTGTATATTGCTTTTGGCAGTATGGTCATTTTCACATTGATTCTACCCATCCATGGGCATGGGATGTGTTTCCATTTGTTTGCGTTGTCTATGATTTCTTTCAGCAGTATTTTGTAGTTTTCCTTATAGAGGTCTTTCAACTCCTTGGTTAGGTATATTCCTGAGTTGTTTTTTTTTTTTTTTTTTTTTTTTTTGCAGCTATTGTAAAAGGGGTTGAGTTCTTGATTTGCTTCTCTACTTGGTCACTGTTGGTGTATAGAAGAACTATTGATTTGTGTACATTAATCTTGTATCCGGAAACTTTTCTGAATTATTTTGTCAGTTCTAGGAGCTTTCTGGAGGAGTCCTTAGGGTTTTCAGGTAAACAATCATATCATCAGCAGACGGACAGTTTGTCTTCCTGTTTACCAATTTAGATGCCCTTTATTTATTGCTCTTGTCTGATTACTCTGGCTAGGACTTCCAATACTATGTTGAAGAGGAGTGGTGAGAGTGAGCATGCTTGTGTTGTTCCCATTCTCAGAGGGAATGCTTTCAACTTTTCCCCATTCAGTATTATGTTGGCTGTGGGTTTTACATTAAGTTATATCCCCTGCATGCTGATTTTTCTGAGGGTTTAATCATAAAGGGAAGCTGGATTTTGTTGAATGCTTTCTGTGCATCTATTGAGATTATCATGTGATTTTTGTTTTTAATTCTGTTTATGTGGTATATCACATTTATTGACTTGCGTATGTTAAATCATCCCTGTTATGAAACCCGCTATCGTGGTGGATTATCTTTTTGATATGTTGTTGGATTTGGTTAGCTAGTGTTTTGTTAAGAATTTTAGCATCTATGTTCATTAAGGACATCTGTCTGTACTTTTCTTTATTAGTTGTGTCCTTTCCTAATTTTGGTATTAGGGTGATGCTGGCTTCATAGAATTACTTAGGGGGGGTTCCCTCTTTTTCTGTCTTGTGGAATAGTGTCAAAAGGATTGGCACCAATTCTTCTTTGAGTGTCTTGTAGAATTCTGCTGTGAATCTGTCTGGTCCTGGACGTTTTTTTGTTGGTAATTTTTAAACTACCATTTCAATCTTGCTGTTTGTTATTAGTCTGTTCAGGGTATCAATTTCTTCCTGATTTACACTAGTAGGATTGTATTTTTCAGGAATTTATCCATCTCTTCTAGGTTTTATAGTTTATGTGCATAAAGGTGTTCCTAGTAGCCTTGAATGATGTTTTCTATTTCAGTGGTGTCAGTTTTAATATCTCCTATTTCATTTCTTAGTAAGGTTATTTGCATTTTTCCCTCTTCTTTTCTTAGCTAGTCTTGCTAATGGTCTATCCATTTTATTTATCTTTTCAAAGACCAGCTTTTTGTTTCATTTATATTTTGTGGGTTTTTTTTTTTTTTGTTCGTTTGTTTCAGTATCATTTAGTTCTGCTCTGATCTTGGTTATGTCCTTTCTTCTGCTGGGTTTGGGTTTTGTTTATTCTTGTTTTTCTAGTTCCTTGAGGTATGACCTTAGATTGTCTCTTTGTGCTCTTTCAGACTTTTTGTTGCAGGCATTTAGGGCTCTGAACTTTCCTCTTAGCACAGCAGGTTGACACATGTAGGTGGAGGAGCTGCAGAGTAAGAAAGGACCTTTGTAAGGCAAAACTGGAAATGTAAAGTGAAAAGATGAGAGGAAGCACCAAAAGAGGTGTCTTGCACCTAGACTCTTAGGGATTTAGCGAGAGCAGAAGCTGTTAGAGGTTGTAATGGGGATTGATGGGGCAACTGGGTAGAGGGGGAGGTTCAATTTTTATGGTGTATGAGACAGCTCATAGTGTCTATGAGTAAACTTTCACTGCTATTCATGGGGCTGGTTATAAGCAAGCAAGTGGAGGGGCTAGGAGGAGAGTCCAAACAACAGGGGGAAGGTAGCCAGGGATAGAGTGAAATGCAGGGTAAATGTCTTAAAGGAAATGAGAGGTTCTAAGAGATGGGCTAGTGGCTTGTAACCCACATGGAAGAGGTTATGAAAGGACGATAGAATGGAATGAGCCTGTGAGGCTGGAAGTAGGTATTTTCCTTGGTTCCTCTAAGAATGGTTCCTCTAAGAACCATTGGCCTTGAGTGGGGAGGGACTGATAGGTGGAAACTTCAGTGGGAGAGTAAGTAGGAGTGACTGATGAGAAGGAGAGAAACTGGCCGTGAGGGACAGAAGTAGGAATACTGCTTCTTCTTTAGCTGACTTATCAGCGTAATTGTTGCCTTGAGCAGTGGAGTCTGAGGCCCTTTGATAGCCTTTGCAGTGAATGACTCCAGCTTCCTTTGGAAGTAAAGCAGCCTTGAAAAGAGTTTTTATTAAAGAGGCATTAATGATGGAGGACCCTTGCTCACTAGGAAACTTCTTTCAGCCCATATAACAGCATGGTGGTGCAGGACACAGAAGGCATATTTAAAGCCAGTATAAATATTGACACACAGTCCTTTTACAAGAGTGAGGGCTCGAGTTAAGGCCATGAGTTCTGCTTGCTGAGAGGTAGTGGAGTGGAGCAGAGCGGTAGCCTCAATGATAAGTGTATAAATTACTATATCATAGCCTGCCTTTGCTGGTGAATGGCGATTAGAGCTGGTGGAGCTGCCATCAATGAACAAAATGTGATCAGGGTGAGGAGCAGGAAAGAAGGAAATATGGGGAAATGGAGTGAATGCCAGTTGGATCAGAGAGATAACAGTCATGGGGGTCAGGTGTGGTATCAGGAATAATGTGGAGGCCAGCCTAAAAGAGTAAGGTCAAGTTGTTTTGACAGAAAGGCTACAGGGTGCAGTCCCGGCTCTTGTGTAAGAATTCAGACTGCACAGCCCTGCACTTTGGCTGTGTGTAATGAAAAAGGTTTGGGATGAGTTAGGGAGAGCTAGTGTGGGAGCAGCTTCTAGGGCTGTTTTTAAGGAATGGAAAGAGGAGCGGGGAAAGGATTTAGGATCTATGGGGTCAGCTAGGTTTTCCTTTGTGAGTTTATAAATGGTTTTGTTAGGATGGCAAAACCAGGTATCCAAAGGCGAAAGTATCCAACCATGTCCAGGAAATAAAGGAGTTGTTGCTTTGTAGAAGGGATTGGGGTTTGAGAGATCAGCCAGACATGATTGGCAGGGTGGGCATGCATGTTTTCAAGAAGAATTATGCTGAGGTAGGTAACAGATGTGGAAGAAATTTGAGCTTTGGAGGGGATACCCGATATCCTTTCGAAAATAAATGCTGAAGGGTATCTTGTTGAGAAGACTCAAAGGAGGGACTACAAAGCAGAAGGTCATCAATATATTTAATAAGATGAGAAGCAGAGGGGTGGAAAGAAAGTACATCATGAGAAAGAGCTTGGCTAAAGTAATGAGGGCTGTCCCGGAAGTCTTGTGGCAGTACAACCCAGGTAAACTGCTGGGACTGATGGGTGTCAGGGTCAGTCCAGGTAAAAGCAAAGAGAGGCTGGGATGAAGGGTCCAAAGGAATAGTAAAGGAAGCATAATTGAGATCCAGAACAGAATAATGGGTTGTGCGGGGAGCTATTGAGGATAGGAGAGCATATGGGCTTGGTACCACAAGGTGGATAGGCAAGATAATTTGGTTGATAAGGCGAAGATCCTGTACCAGCCTGTATGAATGGCCAGTTTTTGGACAGTTAGGATAGGTGAGTTGTAAGGAGATTTTGTAGGCTTTAAGAGGAGCCATGTTGTAACAGGCGGATAATAACAGGCTTTAACCTTTTTAAAGCCTGCTGTGGGATGGAGTATTAGCATTGAGCAGGGTAAGGGTGATTAGGATTTAATAGGTGTGTGATAGATTGCCAGGGAGAGAGTAGAGGTGTCCCATATTTGTGGGTTTAGGTGGGGGGATACAAGAAGAAGATGCAAAGGAGGCTTTGAACTGGGGAAAAGGGTGGCAATGATGTGTGGCTGTAGCCTAGGAATAGTCAGAGAAGCAGATAATTTAAGATGTCTCGACCTAACAAGGGAGCTCGGCAGGTGGGGATAACTAAAAAGGAGTGCATAAACGAATATTGTCCAAGTTGACACCAACGTTGGGGAGTTTTAAGAGGTTTAGAAGCCTGGCTCTCAGTACCCACAACAGTTATGGAGGCAAGGGAAATAGGCCCTTGAAAAGAAGGTAATGTGGAATGGGTAGCCTTCTTATTGATTAAGAAGGGGATGAACTTACCCTCCACTGTAAGAGTTACCCAAACTGTCTGTGATGGATCAGGAAGCTTCCAAGGCAATCAGGCAGTGTCAGTCTTCAGCTTCTTAGCCAAGAAAATCTGGGAAGGAGTCAGTCAGAGAGCCTTGAGCCAGAGTTCCAGGGGCTCTGGAAGTGGCTCCCGGGTGAGTTGGACAGTCCATTTTCTAGTGGGGTCCCACACAAATGGGACACGGCTTAGGAGGAATCCTGGGATGTGGGCATTCCTTGGCCCAGTGGCCAAATTTCCAGCACTTGAAGCAAGATCCTGGGGGAGGGGGTCCTGGAGGAATGCCTGGCCACTGCAGTTCAGGTGTTTTGAAGTTCCTGCATACTGGAGATGTGGCTGGGGTTTCTTATACAAGGGAGGCAAGTAATTGCAACTCAGAAATATGTTGCCACTTGGCTGCCTCTTGTCTATTATTGTACACCTTGAAGACGAGGTTAATTAAGTCCTGTTTTGGGGTTTGAGGGCCAGAATCTGATTTTTGGAGCTTTATTTTGGGAACAGATTGGGTAATAAAATGCATATTGAGAATAAGGCGGCCCTGTGGCCCCTCTGGGTCTAGGGAAGTAAAGCATTTAAGGGTTGTTGCCAAACAGGCCATGAACTGGGCTGGATTTTTATATTTCATGAAAAAGAGCCTGAACACTAACTGATTTGGGAGAGGTCAGATAAAGAAAAAGGAGCATTAACTTTGACTGTGCCTTCAGCTCCAGCCACCTCTGCAAGAGGAAATTGTTGGGCAGATAGGGGGAGGGCTAGTCACAGAATGAAACTGTAAGCTGGACTGGGTGTGAGGAGGGGAGGTGATAGAAGGATTATACAGTGGGAGAGCAGATGCTGAGGAAGAATTGGGACCTGGCTCGGCCTGGCAAGGAGCAGCCTGGGGAGGAGCGGAGAGGTCAGATGAGTCCATAGAAAAGGAGGATTCAAAGGACTCAGAGCTTGGGGTGGAGGCTGAAGGAACAGACAGGAGAGAAAGAAGAGATTTGGGATGAGTTGCATTGGGAGTGGAGACTAGGGAGGGACAAATGTGTAAAAGAATGCCTGGATGTTAGGCACCTCAGACCATTTGCCCATTTTTTTGACAAAAATCATCCAGGTCTTGTAAGATGGAGAAATCAAAAGTGCTGTTTTCTGAACATTTGGAACCATTGTTGATTTTGTATTGGGGCCTAGCAGTATTGCAGAAGAAAATAAGACATTTAGGTTTTAGGTCAGGTGTTAGTTGAAGGGGTTTTAGGTTTTTAAGAACACAGGCTAAGGGAGAAGAAGGGGGAATTGAGAGTGGAAGTTTGCCCATAGTGAAGGAGGCAAGCCCAGAGAAAAGAGAGGGTAGAGACATGGAGGGGGGGTGGTACTGGTACTTGCCACCCAGGGGAGGTGGTACTTGCCACTAAGGTGAAGAATCAAGGCAGGTGTCCCCGTGGTGATCAGACACCTCTGAAATGTGGGTGAACAATCAGGCAGGGGTTCCCACAGTGATTAGGCACCAGGGGAAGACTGTCTTCCCAAGTCTGTGACCAGCACCGGAGTTTTGGGTTCACAGATAAGATGTGTCTCCTTTGTCTCTACTAGAGAGGAAAAAGAACTGAAATTGGAAGGAGAGAGAGATTGAAGGGTAGCAAGAGAGGCTGGAGAAGAGAGTGAAAAGACTATTTACCCAATTTGAAATTGGTGAGATGTTCCTTGGGCTGGTTGGTCTGAGGACCTGAGGTCCTAGATGGATCTCCTGACGGAGTGAGGACGAGGACAGGAATGGTCTCCCAAAGGAGTCCTCCTATCCCAGGTCTTCGGCACCAAATTTCATGTGCGTCCACGTGAAGAGAGTCCACCAAACGGGCTTTGTGTGAGCAATAAAGCTGTTTATTTCACCTGGGTGCAGGCGGGCTGAGTCCAAAAAAGGAGTCAGCAAAGGGAGATAGGGATGGGCCAGTTTTATAGGACTGGGGTAAACAGTGGAAAGTTACAGTTAAAGGTGGTTGTCTATTGTCAGCATAGGAGGGAGTCACAAGGTGCATGGTGGGGAGATCGTAAGACTCATTGCCCAGAGGAAGAATGTCATGAGGTCAATCAATCAGTTGGGGCAGGGCAGGAACAAGTCATGATGGAATGTTGTAAGGTTGGTCAATCAGTTAATACAGGAGCTGGCTGTTTTGCTTCTTTTGTAGTTTTGTGTTGCCCCAGACTTTTTGGCTCCTGCAGGCCATCTGGATGTATATGTGCAGGTCACAGGGGTTACAATGGCTGAGCTTCAGCTCAGAGGCCTCACAGTCTAGGGCTGAAGGCTGTTGTTCAGGATTTTTTGTCCCACGGGGTGTTCCCTTGATGTTGTACTCTCCCCCTATTTCTGTGGATGTGGCGTCCTGTGAGCTGAACTGCAGTGATTGTTGTTTCTTTTCTGGATCTAGCCACCCAGTGAGTCTACCCAGCTCCAGACTGGTACTGGGGTCTGCACAGAGTCCTGTGATGTGAACTGTCTGTGGCTCTCTCACCTGTAGATACCAGTGCCTGTTCTGGTGAAGGTGGCAGCGGGTGCAGTGGACTTCGTGAGGGTCCTTAGCTTTGGTGGTTTAATCCTCTATTGTGCTAGTTGGCCTCCTGCCAGGAGGTAGTGCTTTCCAGGTGGCATCAGCTGTGGTAGTGTGGAGAGCAACCAGAAGTGGGTAGGGCCCTAGAACTCCCAAGTTTATATGCCCTTTGTCTTCTGCTACCAGGGTGGGTAGGAAAAGACCATTAGGTAGGGGTGGGGCTAGGCATGTCTGAGCTCAGAGTCTCCTTGGGCTGGCCTTGCTGAAGGTGCTGTGGGGGATGGGGTTGAGATTCCCAGGTCACAGGAATTGTGTACCTAGGAGGATTGTGGCTGCCTCTGCTGAGTCATGCAGGTTGTCAGGGAAGTGGAGGAAAATCAGCAGTCACAGGCCTCACCCAGCTGCCACGCAAACCAGAGGGCCATTCTCAGTCCCACTCTGCAGCCCACAACAGCCCCGATCTGTTTCCAGGCAGAGGGTAAGACAGGCTTGAAAACTTGCTGGATACTTTCTGCCTCTCAATTGCAAAAGAAAAAGGCTTTAGTTCTTCCACCGCCTGTGAAGTCTGCAAGCCAGATTTGTGCCTCTGTCCCCTGCCTCGGAGTTCTGGCCAGGAGGCTTCTCACCCTTTCAAATTGTTACAGAGTTCAGCTAGAGAATTCCTTCTTCCTGTAGAGTTTTACTCCCTGCTTCTCTGGCTACCCTCCTAATGGATCCCTGTGGTACCAGGCAGGAATGGGCTGCTTGGGGATCTCGCGAGCTCCTGGGGCCTTTCTGCTACTTCCTCTACCCCTGTATTTCACTCAGTTTGGCACTCTAACTTGACTCAGCTCCAGGTAAAGTCAAAAACTTCTCTTGCAAACAGACCTTCAGTTTCTCCAGTGGTGATGTGTGTTTGGGAGAGGATGGTCTCCCTTTCCTACTTCCACATGTGGGGCACTCACTGTATTTGGGGTGTCTCCTGGGTCCTGCAGGAGCAGTCCGCTTCCTTGAGAGGGTCTGTGGGTCCTCTCAGGATTGCCCGTTTGTTGACCTGGAGCTAAAATGCACAATACAAGCCTCCACATGATGCTGTGTCCAGAGTTGCAATCTAGTCCCTTGATCCCGACAAAATTCTCTGTTTTTGTGTTCCTATAAAGAAATACCTAAGACTGGGTAATTTATAAAGAAAAGAGGTTTAATTGGCTTACAGTTCTGCAGGCTGTACAGGCAGTATAGAATTGACATCGCGTGGTTTCTGGGGAGGCCTTACGGAGCTTTTACTCATGGCATTAGGTTAAGCAGGAGCTTGCATATTAGGTAGTGAATGCAGGAGCAACAGATAGTGAGTAAGGGGAAGGTGCCAGACACTTTTAAATGACCAGAGCTTGTCAGAACTCACCATTACCAAGACAGCACCAAGTCACAAGAGATCCATCCCTATGATCCAAACACCTCCCACCAGGCCCTAACCTCCAGGATGGGGTATTGCAATTCAACCTGAGATTTGGGCAGGGACAAATATCCAAACTATATTATGGCACTGTCCATGGTTGGCTCTGCCATGATAATGTAGGAGTCAGGGTGCAAAAGATGGAGACTGGACATTTTGTGAATACTGAGTGATGTGTGGAGGGCCCAGTCATGAGCAGGCACACACTGACCCTTGAGGGTAAAGATAGCTACTTTATATTTGGGCCCAAAGTCTGTTGTCCTCTAGCTGCCTAGGTGCTGAGATTGTTGGGCGGAGCCTGTACAAGTTCAATCTTCTAGGATAATAAATGTAGTAGGCCACGAAACAGCAATTGTCACCTGTGTACCTTGTCTTCCTACAAATTACCACACCAATTTTAGGGGAGACTGAATGAGAGATTATTAGACCCCAAAGGTTCCTGCCTTGTATCAGTTTGCCTTAGTGGTTCTCTTGTAGTTTTAAGAATAGGCCCTTCCTTTACATAACCTTTCTCTCACTAATATATACACAGACTCAGAGTCTCTAAGGACATTTTTCCTTATGTAGAAGCAGTGTAAGGAGAGGAAAATCAGAACTTCTGAGACGTGATACATTCAATATACTCCTGCCTTCACCAACATAGAGTATGGGAGCTAAAGATATTTCCTGTATATTTTTCCTTAGTTTATGGGGGAATTAAAGGACTTTAAAATAGCCTGATTATTCTATATTTTCCTGATGATGCCTCTCACCATTTCCCTGAGAAGTTATCGATTTTATTTTCTTCCCATTACCTCAAGTATTTATTCTTTGTGTTATAAACAATCCAGTTATACTTTTAGTTATTTTTAAGTGTAAAATTAAATTATTATTTATAGTTACTCTGTTGTGCTATCAAATATTAGATCTTATTAATTTTCTCTATTTATTAGATAGTCCTAGCTGCCTATGTGTCTGTCTATATGGCCAGACTGTACTCTAATGTATTCGTTGCTGATTCGGGAACTGAGTGATAGGCCTATGGCTCAATCTTTAGGCCTCTGGGGTGTAATAACTATAAATGATCAAATCTTAGGCTCTCGTGGTAGCTGCTGTGTCAGGTAAGAAATGGCCTTATCAGGACATTTTTTTTTTTCCTTTGGGCAGGTTGGGGAAGTTTTATGGGAAACTAAGTTATAAATAGGATGCCAGTTTATTTAGACATAGTGGGAGGTGTGCCTGCTGAGAGGACAGCTTGGTGGTGACAGTTCCCCAAACTATTTATTTTGATCCTGAAGAGTCCTTGTAGAGGACCACAAGTGATAGCCAGGGGTTGTTGGAGGTCATGAAAACAGCTGAGATAAGGTTGCAAAAGGGGTAGGCCTAGTAACTTGGGATACAAGGTCTCAATCAACTTTATTTCTATATATGAGCAGTAAACAATTGGAAACTGAAATTAAAATTACAATACCATTCAAATATGCTCAAAGAGACCAAAATATGTATAAATCTAATAAAACATGTAAAGAATTTTTATGCTTAGAAGTATTAAATGTTGATTTAAAAAAATCAAAGAAGACCTAAATAAATGGAGAAACATACCCATGTTCATGGATTGGAAGAACCAACATAGTAAAAATGTCAATTCTTTGTAGATTTATATACAGATTTCACATTATTGCCATTAAAATGTCATTAGGATTCCTTTTAAATATAGAAAGCTGTTTGTAATTTTTTTATGGGGAGGCAAAGGAACTAGAATAGTCAGGAAAATTGGGGGAAAATAGAATAAAGTTGGATGAATCACAGCACTTGAATTAAAGACTTACTTATTCAAGACTTCATGATATTGGTGAATGGATAGACACATAGATTAATGGAACAAAATAGAGAGTCTGGAAATAGACATAACACATATGATCAATTGATTTTGTTTTGTTTTGTTTTTTACTTTAAGTTCCAGGATACATGTGCAGAAAGTGCAGGTTTGTTACACAGGTATACATGTTCCATGGTGGTTTGCTACGCCAATCAACCTGTCATCTAGGTTTTAAGCCCTACATGCATTAGGTATTTGTCCTAATGCTCTCCCTCCCCTTGCCCCCCACCACTCAACAGGCCCTGCAATGTGATGTTCCCCTCCCCATTTCCATGTGTTCTCATTATTCAATTCCCACTTATGAGTGAGAACATGTGGTGTTTGGTTTTCTGTTCCTGTGTTAGTTTGCCGAGGATGATGGCTTCCAGCTTCATCCATGTCCCTGCAAAACACATGATCTCATTCTTTATTTTATGGCTGCATAGGATTCCCTGCTGTATATGTACCATATTTTCTTTATTCAGTCTGTCACTGATGGCCATTTGGGTTGGTTGCATGTCTTTGCTATTGTAAATAGTGCTGCAATAAACATACATGTGCATGTGTCTTTATAGTAGAATGATTTATAATCCTTTTGGAATATACCCAGTAATGGGATTGCTGGGTCAAATAGGATTTCTGGTTCCAGATCCCTGAGGAATCACCACACTGTCAAATGGATAGATTGCAAAATTTTTCTCCCATTCTGTAGGTTACCTGTTCACTCTGATGATAGTTTCTTTTGCTGTGAAGAAGCAATTTAGTTCAGTTAGATTCCATTTGTCAATTTTGGATTTTGTTGCAATTGCTTTTAGTGTTTTCATCATGAAGTCTTTGCCCATGTCTGTGTCCTGAATGGTATTACCTAGGTTTCTTCTAAGATTTTTATGGTTTTTTGTTTTACATTTAAGTCTTTAATCCATCTTGAGTTAATTTTTGTAAGGAAGGGGTCTAGTTTCTGTTTTCTGTGTATGACTAGCCAGTTCTTTCAGCACCATTTATTTAAGAATTATTTCCCCATTGCTAGTTTTTGTCAGGTTGTAGCAGAGCATGCTACAGACAAAACCCCTCAGACACCAAGTTGTAGAAGGAAGGGGCTTTATTCAGCTGGAAGCATCGGCAGACTCGTGTCTTAAAAATCCGAGCTTCCCGAGTGCACAATTTCTGTCCCTTTTAAGGGCTCACAATGCTAAAGGTTTCACATGAGAGGGTCATGATTGATTGAGCAAGCTAGGGGGTACATGACAGGGGCTGCATGCACCGGTAGTCAGAGTGAAACAGAACAGAGTGGGAAGTTTCACAATGTCCTTCCATACAATGTCTGGAATCTATAGATAACATCAGTGGCTAGGTCAGGGGTTGAATTTTAACTACTAGGCTTAGGCCAGGCAGGACCAGGCCTGGTTCGGGTCTGGTTCTTGGCACCGGGCTGCCTGCCTTTTGTTTTGCTTCCCTTTTTTTTTTTTTTTTTTTTTTAAAGACAGATATTGAGTATAAAACAATATAAAACAATATAAGAGGGTTTTTCTCTTCTCTCATTTCCCCCCTTTGAGACTCTCACTCACTTTATTAGTGGGAGTTCTCACTTTCATTTTCACTATTTATATCTTCCTGTGAGATAGTTGATAGTGATTCATATAGTACACTTGTGCTGAAGCATTTTGGTGAACTAGGGTAGCAATAAAGCTTTTTATTACATGAATTAGTATAGGTAGTAGACAAGGGAGCAGTAAGCAGGTTCCTATTATTATTATAATTCTTATTATTAGAATTTTAAATCTTCCTAGTGCTGGGAACTACATTTCAAACATGGCCCCGGGGTCAAATCCATGCCACACTTATACAGGCACATGTGCCAGTTTTGTTATGTCTTTTACTATATCTTCAACTACCTGTCCTTGATCATCTATGTGTAGACAGCAATTAGTAAGATTAAATTTCCTACAGACCCCTCCTTTAGCTGCTAGCAAGTAGTCACGAGCCAATCTATTTTGATAGATAGCATTTTTCATCTGAGTTTCTTGCCAGGCCAGAATAGTCAAGGCTCTGCCAGTCTTATTAGTGATTATTTCTAAGACAGCTTGTAACCATATGATTTGGTTGAGCATGTAAATGGGGGTCCGGTAACCCCATGAGCCATCTTGAGCCTTAGTAGCAGGCCCATAATATTGTATGATTCTCTCAGGGGGCCATTCATTATTTTTCTAATTTTTTTTATAGCTATGCTTGTGTGTGTGTGTGTGTGTGTGTGAAGCATAGGCAGGAAGCCCAGGAGTTTGCCTGTCTTTATGGGCAGTGGGATGAAAGATGGTTTGATAGTGCCAGTAACACAATTACCTGCTCACTGGTTGGGTAATTTGGCATAAGCGCTGTGCCCACATATCCAGTATAATCCAGTGGGGACTATCCAGTCGCAGTGGGACTCCAGGTGGGTCCACACGGTTTGCAACTTTGGAAATTTACTAAATGGATTTTTCTTAGTGTGGTTTGAATTCCACTAGGTGGCTGGTTTTTTGGTGTTTTTTTTTTCTTGTGGTACTATTATACAGTTTCTGTCCCAGACAACTAAGTCGTCCTACAGGATGACTGAATTCTTTTCCTTCTCTAGCTATGCAATATTGTCCAATAATTGAGCCTTTTGAAACCTAGAAATTATCAGGGTGATTCTTTTGGGCCAGGAATTCATCAGGAACTGGGTCTGTAGGTACTAATTATTGGGCTTCCCATGGCCATTGATCTTCTATTACAGTTTCTCCACATATATAAAATGAAGTAACATTGAGATACTGGGCTACATTCTCGGCTAAGTGCAAAAACAAACTTCTTGTTTTTCCTGGAATTTCTGGTACTGGCACATTCAGTTCATCATAGAAGGTTTGAAATATTGCTCAGGAGAGCGTTGATAAACTTCTCCTCAAACCACGATATTTACTTGAGGATCCATTCCAGCCCCATCAATTCCTAGGGTTACACGCTCTCTTTTTTCCTAGTGAGGATTAAGGAGGTTGATCATTACTAGTTCTAAGGGGTTACACTGACCACTGGTACAGGAAGGGCCACCTTTCCTTTTCTGAAGGCGGACAGGATTTTTTTCATTTTTTATCCAAGTAGCCTAATTGATACAAGACCAGTATCCATGTTCATTTTTACACAGTCCTAATTCATCACAAATGTACTTATTTTCTGCCATATAGCTTCTTTTTTAATTAAGAGAACCACATCTTATTCCTAACTTATTACTATTAATGACAGCACAAGCATCAAATTTTAAGGTGACTTGTTTGGGCACCCCGTTTTCTTCTGTTTTGGCTAACACTTTACTCATATAGTTTATGAGCCCCCATCAGTCCTCAGTCATTAATCTTATTTTTAAAACTGTGGTCATGAGAGGCTCAGATGGGTCATAACACACATCAGGTTGGTCATTTCCTGGGCTACATACCTTGTATAGAATAACATTATACAAACAAGTTCTTTTTAGAGTTCCAGTACACTTATAATAACCATAAAATAATAGGACTGTAGCAACCTTTTGTCCTACGTCAGTGACTTCATGTATACATTGGAAACAGTCCTCAGTCTGAGGAAGGTCAGTTGAAGTCCTTACTGTACAAGTTCAAATTTTAAGGAAAATGAGTCCCGTGATGAGTTTTCTCATGCTTTGGCCATGTGTGGACCAGTCAGCTTCTGGGTGTGACTGGAGCAGGGCTTGTTGTCTTCTTCAGTCACTTTGCAGGGGTTGGCGAAGCTGCTCCCATCCATGTACAGCTCACAGTCTACTGATATTCAAGGATGGTCTCGGAGGTTGGGCCCACTAGAATAAACTGAGTCTAATACCTCTACACAGTTATGTTCAACTGGGCTCTCTGATACCAGGAGCAAGGTGTTGGGCTTTAGGGTGTTGCACACTTCAATGGTTATGCAGGAATTTTCACATAGCAAGCTTTGGCACTTGGTTAATCTAGCATTTGTTAACCAATGATGTCGTTTGGTATTTATCAAAGTTACCACAGCATGGGGGTCCTTTATATTTAGGATTTGCCCACGGGTTAGTTTATCTGCTTCGTGTGCTAACAGGGCCATTGCTGCCAGGGCCCTTAGACATGGGGGCCAGCCTTTGGAAACCCCATCTAGTTGTTTTGAGAAATAGGCCACTGACCCTGGCCAGGGCCCCATGGGCTGGGTTAAAACTCCAACTGCCATTTTTTCTCTTTCTGACACATAGAGTGTAAAGGGTTTTGTCAGGTCAGGTAGCCCCAGGACTGGGGCTGACAGGAGTTTTTCTTTTAACTCATGAAAAGCTTGTTGCCATTGGTTGTAATAGATGTAGTTTATCCAATCTACATTTCTATTAACTGTCACCCACCAAAATATTGAATCAAATCTTGCAGCTGTTTGATTTCAAGCTTTAAATTGATCTGGTATTCCCTGTGGGACTCCAATTGCGTCTAAATAGACGTGAGAGTTGAAAGACCCGTAAGGGACTTCTCTCGCTTTATGATGTCTTATTTTTCTTCCCTCTGGTTGTTGAAATGCCAGGGTGAAAGAGATAGCCAATTGGACTAAAGTACAAGTGCCACTACAGTTATTCATCAGAGTGCCCAGTAAAGGTCCACCACAATACCACCACACATCCGTTTGGGGATGAACAAGGGCTGACTGATTCATAAGCTCTTGAAAATTCTTAAGCTCACTGCATCCCTTCAAGTATGCAAGGAATGCTAAGTTTCCTCACTGTTGTGAGAGACACAAAGTGAACTTAGTGTTGGGAGATGGAAGCTGGATAGCCCTCGGGGGCTGACCTGCAGGGTGCCAGACTTCGGAATATAGCAGAGATAGCTTGGCACGACTTATTACTCCAGGCTTTAGAATCCTGGAAAAGGGCTACCATGCAGCCCACACCTGGTTGACTGGAGGACCACCTTAGTGTAAAGGGGACAGTCTGGGCCTCTGGCCTGCCATATGCACAAGGATAACAATTGCTTTTGTTTAATGTGCGGATGGAATATTTGATCCACTCCCACCAGGCATTTGCATCTTGGTATCTTGTCTTAATTGCCAAAGTTTGTTTTAAGTTTTTAACTTCTATGATCCTCTAGTAAAATGAATGTATGATTTTAGGAAATTACAAAAAGTGGTTGGGGCAGTCCATCCTTGCTCTTTAGTGGTCCACAGAATGTTGGACCAACTACGGCATAAAAACTCTACACTGAGGGGCAAGACTCCTGGTTGACACTGGAGTCTTTATCAAAATTTTCCCAGATTAAATGGTCCTAATTTACTAATGCCCAGTCTGAGGAGAGTCAGGAGGGACAGGGGTACTTTTCTTTTTTTTTTTTTTTTTTTTTTTTTTTGAGACGGAGTCTCGCTCTGTCACCCAGGATGGAGAGCTTGCAGTGAGCTGAGATCCGGCCACTGCACTCCACCTCCCGGGTTCACGCCATTCTCCTGCCTCAGCCTCCCGAGTAGCTGGGACTACAGGCGCCTGCCACCTCGCCCGGCTAAGTTTTTGTATTTTTAGTAGAGACGGGGTTTCACTGTGTTAGCCAGGATGGTCTCGATCTCCTGACCTCGTGATCCGCCCGCCTCGGCCTCCCAAAGTGCTGGGATTACAGGCTTGAGCCACCGCGCCCGGCCGACAGGGGTACTTTTCTGGTGTAGAGAGCTGTCTTTGACTTGGCAAGTCACCACAGGGTATAACAAGGCAAGCATTAAATGCCATAGTTTGAGGCAAAATTGACTTGGTTAATAACTAGATGGTCAGCAATAGAGCGATGAAAGAAGAAAGAGTAATAGAATAGATGAAAGAGTTAAATTTTTCTTAGCTTTAGTTTGGTAGGCTTTTCCCCTGAGACTATGGCCCACGACTCTGGAAAGGGTGGCGCTTTGACTCGGACATGATGAGTCCATCCCTTTTTGGCTGCACGAACAGCAGTCTCGGTGGTTAGCAGCACAAGGTAGGGTTCTTCCTAGGCTGGCTCGAGTTTTTCTTCTTTCCTCCCTTTGATGAAAAGGTGATCTTCAGGCTGGCACTGGTTTACTGGAAATTCTAGGGGTGGTACCTGTGCTACAGGACTTTTAGTTTTTAGGGAAAGGAAAGTGGAAGATAAACCAAGTGTGTAATTTCTAAGAAACTGACCTTTTGTTTTAAATGTGGGGACATCAACAGTGGACTTTATAATCTTTGGTGCCTTCTTACTGAGAAATTTCCTTTAGCACCTGTTTTTATTAGTTTTTAAACCAAAGAAAGCCAAACACCATTTTATATTTAATAATGCTTTTTGTATGATTTTTGTACCAGATAAGCTAAATTTCACCTTTATATTAGTGTGTTATTAATGTTAAACTTAGTTTTAACATTGTAGACATATTTATTGAATTTTTAATGTTGGACCATAAGGTAAGATTTTTATAGGTCTTTTTTTAAACTTTTATAATCTTTGTTGAAGAGCAGGTTAGTGCTTTAAGAAAAACCCATTGTGTTTTTACTTTAATGTCCAGTTCACAGAAAAACTGGATGATACCCCTTTAACTTTAGCTAATATGTTTACACACAGAATTTACACACAATTAATGTTTTAAAACTTGCTTAAACCTTTAAAACAATTTTTTAACCTTTTAATGTAGGTAAAAATCCACATTCTTATGCCTCCTTATAATCCCTTTACCAAAGGTATACTTTATTTTTCTTATACACCTTGCACATAAACTGTCTCTTCAATAGTTTTACATTCAGGAAGCCTAATTATTTTTAAATTATACAACATTTCTTGCATAAATTCTTTTTCTAACACACATTTTTTATAACTTTTCTTTTCATGTCTTTTACAGGCAATTCTTTGACATGCCTTAACTTTCTGACTTATTACAAACATTTTTTTCTTTAAACAACCAGGTAATTTATTTCAGGATAAGAATTTACCATATAACATTATTTTTTACATAAATCTTGCCCTCCCTTTTTTTTCCCCTTTTTTCGAAGATAACCATTCTTTTCCAAAGAGAATTTCTTTATGCCTGTGGACTAGACAAGATTGGAAGTTACTATAATACATGTTACACTGTTAACTTTTAGCAAACATTACTTTTGTTGAAAACCTTGTAAGTTTGAGATTTCAGTTATCCTTTGCTATTAATAAGACCTTGTTTAGTCCAAATTAACTTAGAATTGGTATAGATGGCTTTTTTATTTTCCTTCAATTACCTGGGAGGAACCATCTATCCTCCTGTCCTGAAGGGAATTCCTCCTAGGTCTGGGCAGGCCTTTGTATGGTAATTAAGATTTAGATTTCCTGTTAGGAAACCTGCTGGGTTAAGGGAATTTTCAGTGGTTAATGTTAAATCATCTTCCTCAAGAAAAAAACACCATGCTCACACCACATGCACACCACAAAACAAGGGGTAAAAAGGGCACACACACACTTTTACGGTTTACACCAAACCAAAATCAAAACCAAAATCAGAGTATCAAGAAAACAAGCCATGTCAAAATCAAAACCATAGTATCAAGCAATCTAAGTCAAGTCAAAAACAAAAACCAAAATACTGGTACAGGCACATCATGGGTGATCAGGCCACACTTCCACTCAAATGGAGTGGGCAAATTCCAAAGATCAGTCTTACCAAGTTTTAGGTGTCCAGACTCCAAGTGCCAGTTCCTTCCCGGTGTTCAGCCACTGCATTGATCCTCCATAGGGGCCTGCCATGCACTGCTCTGATGAGGCATTCCACTGGGGCAAAGGCCTACCCAGGAGCCCTCTCAGGATCCTTGTCACTCAAGCTGGCCAGAGTCCCCCGCAGGGATGCTCCACAGGGCAGGTGTAAGCCACCTAAGGGACTGCCTCGATCATCCATGATCATCCATCGGTTAATCACCTCATTTCCCAGTCAGGGAACCAAGAAATGTAGCAGGACAAGCCACAGACAAAACCCCTCAGACACCGAGTTGTAGGGCTTTATTCAGCTGGAAGTATCGGCAGACTAACGTCTTAAAATCCGAGTTCCCTAGTGCACAATTTCTGTCCCTTTTAAGGGCTCACAATGCTAAAGGTTTCACATGAGAGGGTTGTGACTGATTGAGCAAGCTAGGGGCTATGTGACAGAGGCTGCATGCACTGGTAGTCAGAGTGAAACAGAACAGAGCGGGAAGTTTTACAATGTCCTTCCACACAATGTCTGGAATCTATAGATAACATCAGTGGCTAGGTCAGGGGTTGAATTTTAACTACTAGGCTTAGGCCAGGCAGGCCCAGGCCTGGTTCGGGTCTGGTTCTTGGCACCAGGCTACCTGCCTTTTGTTTCGCTTTTTTTTTTTTTTTTTTAAGACAGACATTGAATATAAAACGATATAAAACAATATGAGAGGGTTTTTCTCTTCTCTCAAGGTTTGTCAGAAATCAGATGGTTGTAGATGTTTGATGTTATTTCTGAGGTCTCTGTTCTGTTCCCTTGGTCTGCATGTCTGTTTTGGTACCAGTATAATTCTGTTTTGATTACTGTAGCCTTGTAGTATATTTTTAAGTCAGGTATTGTGATGCGTCCAGCTTTGTTCTTTTTGCTTAGGATTGTCTTGGCTATCCAGGCTGTTTTTTGTTTCTGTATGAAATTGAAAGTAGGTTTTTATATTTCTGTGAAGAATATCAGTGATAGTTTGATGGAAGTAGCATTGTATCTATAAATTACTTTGAGTAGTATGGCCATTTTCATGATATTGATTTCGTATCCATGAGAATAGAATTTTTGTTTGTGTCCTCTCATTTCCTTCAGCAGTGATTTGTAGTTCTCCTTGAAGAGTTCATTCACGTCTCTTATAAGCTGTATTCCTAGGTATTTTATTCTTTTTGTAGCTATTGGGAACAGGAGTTAATAAATGATTTGGCTCTCTGCTTGTCTGTTGTTGGTGTAAAGGAAGGCTTGTGTTTTTTGCTCATTGGTTTTGTATGCTGAGACTTTGCTGAAGTTGCTCATCAGCTTAAGGAGTTTTGGGGCTGAGATGATGGGGTTTTCTAAGTATAGAATCATGTCATCTGCAAATAGAGACAATTTGACTTCCTCTTTTCCTATTTGAATACACCTTATTTATTTCTCTTGCCTGATGGCCCTGACCCGAACTTCCAATACTATGTTGAATAGGAGTGGTGAGAGAGGGCATCCTTGTCTTGTGCCGGTTTTCAAAGGGAGTGTTTCCAGCTTTTCCTCATTCAGTATGATATTGGCTATGGGTTTGTCATAAATAGCTCTTATTATTTTGAGATATGTTCCATCAATCCCTAGTTTATTGACAGTTTTTAACATGAAGTGATGTTGAATTTTATTGAAGGCCTTTTCTGCATCAATTGAGATAATCATGTGGTTTTTGTCATTGGTTCTGTTTATGTGATGAATTACGTTTATTGATTTGCATATGTTGAACCAGCCTTGCATCCCAGGGATGAAGCCAAATTGACCATGGTGGATAAGCTTTTTGATTGCTGCTAGATTCGGTTTGCCTGCATTTTACTGAGGATTTTCAAATAGATGTTTATTAGAGATATTGGCCTGAAGTTTTCATTTTGTTTTGTCTCTGCCATGTTTTCATATCAGGATAATGCTGGCCTCATAAAATGAGTTACTGAAGAATTCCTCCTTTCAATTGTTTGGAATAATTTCAGAAGGAATGGTACCAACTCCTCTTTGTACCTCTGGTAGAATTAGGCTGTAAATCCATCTGCTTCTGGGCTTTCTTTGGTTGGTAGGTTATTAATTACTGCCTCAATTTTAGAACTTGTTACTGGACTATCAAGGGATTTGACTTTTTTTCTGATTTAGTCTTGGGAGGTGTATGTGTCCAGGAATTTATTTCTTCTGGATTTTCTAGTTTATTTGTGTAGAGGTGCTTATAGTATTCAATGATGTATTTTGTATTTATGTGGGGTCAGTGGTAATATCCCCTTTTTCATTTTTTATTGGGTCTATTTGATTCTGTTCTCTTTCCTTCCTTATTAGTCTAGCTAGTATTCTGTGTATTTTGTTAATTTTTTCCAAAACCTACTCCTGGATTCATTTTTTAAGTGTTTTTTTCATGTATTTGTCTCCTTCAGTTCTGCTCCAATTTCAGTTATTTCTGGTCTTCTGCTACCTTTTAGATTCATTTGCTCTTGCTTCTCGAGTTCTTTTAATTGTGATGTTAGGGTGTTGATTTGAGATCTTTCCAGCTCTCAGATGGGGGCATTTAGTGCTATAAATTTTCTTCTTAATACTGCTTTAGCTGTGTTTCAGAGATTCTAGTACATTGTTTCTTTGTTCCCATTGGTTTCAAATAACTGCTTTATTTCTGCCTTAATTTAGATATTTACCAGGAGTTATTCAGGAGCAGGCTGCTCAATTTCCATGTAGTTGTATGGTTTTGTGTGAGTTTCTTAATCCTAAGTTCTAATTTGAGTGCACTGTTATCAGAGAGACTGTTTGTTAAAATTTCAGTTATTTTGCATTTTTGGAGTGTTTTACTTCCAATTATGTGGTCAATTTTAGAATAAGTGTCATGTGGCACTGAGAGGAGTGTATATTTTGTTGATTTTTGGGGGAGAGTTCCTTAGCTATCTATTAGGTTCACTTGACCCAGAGCTGAGTTCAAGTCCTGAATATTCTTGTTAATTTTCTGTCTCATTGATCTTTAACAGTGGGGTGTTGAAGTCTCCCATTATTATTGCATGGGAGTCTATGCCTCTTTGTGGGTATCTAAAAACTTGTTATATGAATCTGGGTTCTCCTTTATTGGGTGCATGTATATTTGGGATAGTTAGCTCTTCTTGTTGCATTGATCCCTTTACTATTATGTAATGCCCTTCTTCATCATTTTTTATCTTTGTTTGTTTAAAGTCTGCTTTATCAGAGACTGGGCTTGCAACCCCTGCTTTTTTTTTACTTTCCATTTGCTTGGTAAATTTTTCTCCATCCCTTTATTTTGAGCCTATGTGTGTCTTTGCAGTGAAATGTGTCTCCTGAATACAGCATACATGTGGGTGTTTACTCTTTATCAAATTTGCCATTCTGTGTCTTTTAATTGGGGCGTTTAACCTCTTTATGTTTAAGGTTAATATTGTTATGTGTAAATTTGATCCTGTCATCGTGATGCTAGCTGGTGATTTAGCACACTAGTTGATGCTGTTTTTTCATAGTGTCATTGGTCTTTATATATTTTGGTGTGTTTTTGTAGTGACTGGTACTGGTTTTTCCTTTCTATATTTAGTGCTTATTTCAGGAGCCCATGCAAGGCAGACCTGGTAGTGACAAAATTCTTTAGCATTTGCTTGTCTGGAAAGGATTTTATTTATTTTTTGCTTATGAAGCTTAGTTTGGCTGGATATAAAATTCTGGGTTAAAAATTCTTTTATTTAAGAATATTGAATATTGGTCCCTACTCTCCTCTGGCTTGTAGGATTTCTGTTGAGACATCCACTGTTAGTCTGATGGGTTTCCCTTTGTAGGTAACCTAACCTTTCTCTCTTGCTGCCCTTAACATTTTTTCCTTTTTTTTTTTTTTTTTGACCTTGGAGAATCTGATCATTATGTGTCTTGGGGTTGATTTTCTTGTGGAGTATCTTAGTGGTGTTCTCTGTATTTCCTAAATTTGAATGTTGGCCTGTCTCACTATGTTGGGGAAGTTCTGGATAATGTCCTTAAGTGTGTTTTCCAGCTTGGTTGCATTCTACCTATCTCTTTCAGGTACTCCAATCAATCATAGGTTCAGGCTTTATACATAGTCAAATATTTATTGGACTTTTTATGTTCATTTCTTTTCATTCTTTTTTCTCTAATCTTGTCTGCATGCCTTATTTTAGCAAGATGGTCTTCAAACTCTGATATCATTCCTCCCTCTTGATCAGTTAGGCTATTGATACTTGTGTATGCTTCATGAAGTTCTCATGCTGTGCTTTTCAACTTTATCAGGTCATTTATGTTCCTCTCTAAACTGGTTATTCTCATTAGCAGCTCCTGTAATCTTTTATCAAGGTTCTTAGCTTCTTTGCATTGGCTTAGGACATGCTCCTTTAGCTCAGCAGTTTGTTGTTACCCACCTTCTGAAGCCTACTTCTTTCAGTTCATCTGTTTCATTCTCTGTCCAGTTTTGCACCATTGCTGGAGAGGTGTTGCACCCATTAGGAGAAGAGGCATTCTGAGTTTTCAGTTTTTATGCTGGCTTTTCCTCATCTTTGTGGATTTATCTGTCTTTGATCTTTGAGGCTGGTGACCTTTGGATGAGGTTTATGTGTGTGTGTATGGGGGGGGGGTTCTTTTCTGTTGATGTTGTTGCTTTCTGGGTTTGTTGTTGTTGTTATTGTTATTGTTGTTTTGGTTTTTTTCCCCCTAATAGTCAGGTTTCTCTTCTGCAGGTGTGCTGCAGTTTGCTAGAGGTCCCCTTCAGACCCTGTTTGCCTGGGTCTGCAGTGGAGGCTGCAGAACAGCAGATTGCTGCCTGCTCCTTCCTCTGGAAGGTTCGTCCCAGAGGGGCACCAGCCCGATGACACTTGGAGCTCTCCTGTATGAAGTGTCTGTTAACCCCTGTTGGGAGGTCTCTCTCAGTCAGGAGGCACAGGGGTCAGGAATCTGCTTGAGGAGGCAGTCTGTCCCTTAGCAGAGCGGTGTCCTGTGCTGGGAGTATCCTGCTTGTCAGGATCAGCCACTCTCTTTAGAGCTGGCAGGCAGGAAAGATTAAGTCCACTGAACCTGCTACCGCAGCTGCCCCTCCCACCATGTGCTCTGTCTCAGGGAGATCAGAGTTTTGTCTTTTAGCCCCTGATGGGAGCTGCCGGATTTCCTGCAGAGATGCCCTCCCCAGTGAGGAGAAATCTGGAGAAGTAGTCTGGACACAGCTGCTTTGCTGCGCTGTGGTGAATTTCGCCCAGTCTAAACCTCCCAGTCTCCTTAGCGCTCTCAGGGAAAACTGTCTACTAAAGTTATGGGAATGGTGGTCACCCCTCCCCTTACCAAACTCGATCATCCTAGGCCAACTCCAGAGTGCTGTGCTGGTAGTGAGAATTTCAAGCCGGTGTTTCTTGGCTTGCTGGGCTCCATGGGAGTGGAACCCGTTGAGTGAGACTGCTTGGCTCCCTGGCTTCAGCCTTCTTTCCAGGGGAGTGGATGGTTCTCCTTTCTCACTGGAGTTCCAGGTGCCACTGGAGTATGATAAAATTCCTGCAGCTCGGTGCCTGCCCAAATAGCTGCCCAGTTTTGTTCTTGAAACCCAGGGCCCTGATGCTGTAGGCACATGAGGGAATCTACTGATCCACAGACTGCGGAAATCCTACTACTGAGCTTCTATCTTAAAATCTGGTCCTTCTCATTGTTTCCTGCTAGCATGGCCTAGTTCATGTCAAATTTCTTCCCACCTATATTTGGATGTTTCTGCCTATATAGGTTAGGTGCTGGGATATTAACCTCCTCTGGTTTTACTGCATCCTTTCAGATTAAGTCCTATTAAACAAGCCACTAAAATTATCTCTTTAAAACCTTTGTGTGTTTGCCATCTGAATGTTGCTCTGTGATGGCAAAATCATGTCTCTTTGATTATTGTGGTGTTCTAGAAACTTAGAAGAGCTCTTGGGGGCACAATAGACATTATGTATAGATGTAGAGGAAAGGGAGATAATAAGAAAGACTCCCTTTTGGTTCTTATTTTGCACAAGGGGTGAATGCAAATAACATTCATTGGAAGTGGATAAAATTAAGGACATCTAAGAGATGTTTGTCCTCACCACAGCCAAAGCCTAGGCTTTTGTAAACATGCATATTCTCTTTCCCTTCCTTCTTTTCTATTACTATCCAATTACAAAGATTTAGATTATTTTACCAACTAGCTACATCAAAGCCAGTTTAATATTTAATGGTATAGAATTGTCTATTTTTAAACACACACACACACACACATATATATATTTAATATACATGGAGTGTGATACAAGTGTCAGAAGATTTTAAAGTTTTCACGTTAAAATATCCATAAAATTTTGGAAACTATCACTTTAAGATTCAGTGTTCCAAATGACCTAGGTGGATGAATCAGTTATTCAGAAGAAGCTGAAGAGGCTCAATAAGCAAATCTTAATTAAATTGCCCTTAAAGAAAAATCCAATGATAGGGAAGAACGGAAACCCCATTGAAGTCATGCCACCTGCAAGAAGCTTTTTTCATTTCTTTTTTTTTTTTTTTTTTTATACTTTAAGTTCTAGGGTACATATGCATAACATGCAGGTTTGTTACATATGTAAGTGAGATCACTTGGACTCTGGAAGGGGAACATCGCACACCGGGGCCTATTATGGGGAGGGGGGAGGGGGGAGGGATTGCATTGGGAGTTATACCTGATGTAAATGATGAGTTGATGAGTGCTGACGAGTTGATGGGTGCAGCACAGCAACATGGCACAAGTATACATATGTAACACACCTGCACGTTGTGCACATGTACCCTAGAACTGAAAGTATAATAATAATAAAAAAAAGAATTTGAAAAAAGAGCCTCAGTATCTCTTTTACTCATGAAAATGTATTATGGTAAACCTGAAATGTTAAAAACATTTCCCTTATCTGTTGTACATATCTCACTCTTTAAGTTTTTAAAAAATCATTCTGGATACATAATAGTTGTACATATATATAGGGTCTATGTGAAATTTTGATACAAGCATACATTGTGTAATGATAAAATTGAGGTACCTGGGTTATCCGTTATCTCCAGCTTTTACTTTAGTTATAAGGGGTACATAAGTAGGATTGTTACATAGGCATATTGGATCCAGATAGTGAACATAGTACCCAGTAGGTAGTTTTTCAACCCACATCCCCCTCCCTCCTTCAACTAGTAGTCCATAGTGCTTATTGTTATCACGTTTATGTCCACGTGTGCTCAATGTTTAGCTCCAACATATAAGTTAGAATATACATATTTGGTTTTCTATCCCTGTGTTAATTCACGTAGGATTATAGTCACCAGCTCCATCCATGTTGCTTCAAAGGACATGATTTTATTCTGTTTTATGACTATGTAGTATTGCATTGTATATATGTACCACATTTTCATTATCCAATCCAGCATTGATAGGCACCTAGGTTGATTCTATGTCTTTGCTATTGTGGATGATAACATAGCAATGAGCATATGAGTGCATGTGTGTTTTTGGTATAATTATCTATATTCCTTTGGGTTTACATTCAACAATGGAATTGCTGGGTGAAGTGGTAGCTTCATTTTAAGTTCTTTGAGAAATCTCCAAACTACTTTCCACAGAGACTAGACTAATTTACATTTCCACCAACAGTGCATAGGCATTCTCTTGTCTCCACAGCCTCACCGGCATTGTCTTTTGACTTTTCTTTTTTTATTTTTTGTGAAGATAAGCATTTTTATTTTTTGTTTTTTATTTTTATTTATTTATTTATTTATTTTTATTTATTTATTTTTATTATACTTTAAGTTCTAGGGTACATGTGCACAACGTGCAGGTTTGTTACATATGTATACATGTGCCGTGTTGGTGTGCTGCACCCATTAACTGGTCATTCACATTAGGTATATCCCCTAATGCTATCCCTCCCCCCTCCCCCTTCCCCACAATAGGACCCAGTGTGTGATGTTCCCCTTCCTTTGTCCAAGTGATCTCATTGTCCAATTCCCACCTATGAGTGAGAACATGCGGTATTTGGTTTTCTGTTCTTGCGATAGTTCGCTGAGAATGATGGTTTCCAGCTGCATCCATGTCCCTACAAAGGACACGAACTCATCCTTTTTTATGGCTGCATAGTATTCCATGGTGTGTATGTGCCACATTTTCTTCTGTATGATGGACATTTGGGTTGATTCCAAGTCTTTGCTATTGTGAATAGTGCTGTGATAAATATACGTATGCATGTGTCTTTATAGCAGCACTTTTTAATAGTAGCCATTCTGAAGGGTGTGAGATAGTATCTCATTGTAGTTTTGATTTGCATTTCTCTGAGGATTAGTAATGAGGAGCATTTTTTCAGGTTTGTTGGCCGCCTGTATATCTTCTTTTGAGAAGTGTCTCTTCATGTCCTTAGTCTACCTTTTAACGTGGTTATTTGTTTTTTACTTGTGATTTGCTTAAGTTTCTTAAAGATTCTGGATATTAAACCCTTGTCAGATGCATAGTTTGTCAATATTTTCTCCCATTCTGTAGGTTTTCTGATTTTTATTGATTTTCTTTTTTTTCCTTTCTTTCTTTCTTTCATTCTTTTTCTTTCTTTCTCTCTCTCTCTCTTTTTTTTTTTTTTTTAAATGTGCGTAAGCTCTTTTATTTATTTAGGCTCTACCTGTCAATTTGTTTCTATTGTGATTGCTTTTGGGCACTTGGCCATAAATTCTTTGCCAAAGCCAATGTCAAGAAGGGTATTCCCTAGGTTTGCTTCTGGAATTTTTAGTTTGAGTTCTTACATTTAAATATGTAATACATCTTGAGTTATTTTTTGTATATGGTGAAAGGTAAGGATCTACTTTCATTCTTCTGCATATACCTAGCCAGTAACCTCAGCACCATTTACTGAATAGGGAGTCCTCTCCCCATTGCTTGTTTTTGTCAGCTTTGTTGAACATTCCCTCCAGGGAAAGTTCATCTATGTGCTCCACATTGGAACTCCCATATCCAGGGGGTCACCTCAGGAGAGCATGCCAAAAGCATGCCCACTTGGCCACTTTTACAACTTACTTCTGCCCAGGAAGGAGCCAACTCAACTTTCTGGTAGATAAGGCACAAGCTAGCAGGGAACCCCTGCCCTTGCTCATTTCCTCCCCTACCTTGTAAAAATGTCTACTTTTTGCTCCAAAGGCAAAGCAGCACATTTCCAGCAGGACACTTTAAATGTGATGCTTCTTCCAAGCAAATTTTGGAAATGAATTTCTTTTTTTGTATCAGTACTCACCCTTGTTCATTGGACACTACATGTGGTAAGCCACTAACCTGCTTTTCGGTTGAAATATGGTAATTCTATTTTTAGCTTTTTGAGGAACTTTCATACCATAAGTGGTTTTAGTAATATACATTCCTACCAGCAGTGTTCAAGAGTTCCCTTTTATCTACATCCGTGTCAGCATCTGTTATTGCCTATTTTTTATAATAACCATTTTAACTGGGGTGAGATGATAGCTCATTGTGATTTTAATTTGCATTTATCTGATGATTAGTGATGTTGAGCATTTTTTCATATACCTGTTGACTATTTTTATGTCATCTTTTGAGAAATGTCAATTCAAGTTCTTTACCCATTTTTAATCAAATTATTTGTTTTTATATTGAGATGTTTGAATTACTTATATATTCTAGTTATTAATTCCTTGTCAGATAAGTAGATTGCTAATATTATCTCCTGTTCTGTAGGCCGTCTGTTTATTTGTTGGTTCTTTCCTTTGCCATGTGGAAATCATTTAGTTTGCTTTGATTCCATTTGTTAATTTTTGCTTTGATTACCGATACTTTTGTTGTCTTACTCAAGAAGTCTTTATTCTGACAAATGTCCTGGAGCATTTCTCCAATGTTTTCTGTTACTAATTTCATGGTTTCAGGTCTTAGGTTTAAGTCTTTAATCCATTTAATTTGATTTTTGCATATGACAAGAGATAGGGATCTTGTTTTATTCTTCTACTTACAGATACTCAATTTTTTTCAGCACTGGTTATTGAAGAGTTTACATTTCCCATTCTTGAGGTCTTTACATGGTTTATTTTTAGAAAACCGAATTTTAACTTTTATTCAGAAGGTACACGCAGGTTTGTTACATGAGTATATAGGATGGTGCTGAAGTTTGGGTTATGAGTAATCCCATTACCCATGTGCTTAGCATAGTACCCAATAATTAGTTTTCTAATACGTAGCCCTTTAGTTCTCTCTCTTCTCAGTAGTGGCAAATTTCTTTTGTGGCTATCTTTATATCTATGAGTACCCAATGAATTACATCCCACTTAAAAGTGAGACCATGCGGTATTTGGTTTTATGTTTCTGCATTAATTTGCTTAGGATAATGGCCTCCAGCTGCATCCATGTTGCGGTAGTGGTTGCCTGTGTCTTTTTTGTGGAATGAATTATTTTCTTTTGGATATATACGCAGAAATGGGAATGCTGAGTTGAATGATACTTCTAAGATATTTGACAAATCTCCAAACTGCTTTCCACAATGGCTGAACTAATTTACATTCCCACCGACAGTTTATGAGCATTCTCTTTTCTCTGTAACCTCACCAGCATTTGTTGGTATTGACTTTTTAATAGTAGCCATTCTGACTGTTGTAAGATAGTATCTCTTTATGGTTTTGATTTGCATTTTTTTTATGATTAGTGATGTGGAGCATGTTTTCATATGTTTGTTGGCTGTTTGTATGTCTTTTTTTGAAAAGTGTTTATGTCTTTTGCCCACTTGTTAATGGGGTTCTTTGTTTTTTGCTTGTTCACTTGTTTAAGTTCATTATAGTTTCTAGATATTAGGTCTTTGTTAGCTTGTGAATATTTTCTCTCATTCTTCAGTTTGTTTAATCTGTAGATTGTTTCTTTTACTGTGCAGAAGCTCTTTTTAATTAGGTCACATTTGTCAATCTTTATTTTTGTTGCAATTGCTTTTGAGGAGTAAGTCGTAAATTTATTTCTAAGACTAATATACAGAATGGTGTTTATAATGTTGCTTTTAGAATTCTTATAGTTGAGGTCTTTAGTTGATTTTTGTATATAGTGAAAGGTAGGGATCCAGTTTAATTCTTCTATATGTTGATAGCCAGTTATTCCAGAACCATTTATTCAATAGTGAATTCACTCCTCATTGCTTATTTTTTGTGAACTTTGTCAAAGACCAGATGGCTGAAGGTGTGCAGCTTATTTCTGGGTTATTTATTTTGTTCCATTGGTCTGTGTCTGTTTTTGTACCAGTACCACGCTGTTTTGGTTACTGTAGCCTTACAGTGTAGCTTGAAATTGGGTAATGTGATACCTCCAGCTTTTTTTCCTTTATCTTAAGATTGCTTTAGCTATTTGGACTCTTTTTAGGTATTTGGGCTCTTTTTAGGTTCCATGCGAATTTTAGAATACTTTTTTTTTAATTATGTGAAAAATGACATTGGTAGTTTGATAAGAATAGTGTTGAGTCTGTAAATTGCTTTGGACAGTATGGTTATTCTAATTATATTGATTTTTCTAGTCTATGAGCACTAAATGTTCTTCAATTTGTTTATGTCGTTTATGATTTATTTCAACATTATTTTGTAAAACTCCTTGTAGAAATCTTTCACCTACTTAGTTAGATGTATTCCTATGAATTTTTTTGTGGTTATTGTAAATGAGATTGCATTTTTGATTTGACTCTCAGCTTGAATGTTATTAGTATGTAGAAATGCTACTGATATTTGGATATTGCTTTTGTATCTTGAAACTTTGCTGAAGTTGTCAGTTCCAGGAGTCTTTTGACTGAGCCTTTAGGGTTTTCTAGTTATAGAATCATACCCTTTGTAAAGATATATAATTTTATCTCTTCCTTTACTATGTGAATGCATTTTATTTCTTTCTCTGATCTGATTTTTCTGGCTAGCACCTCCAATACTATATTGAATAGGAGTAGTGAGAGTGAGCATTTATGTTTTACTTCAGTTCTCAAGGGGAATCCTTCCAGTTTTTGCCCACTCTGTATGATGTTCACTCTGGGTTTTATTATTTAGATGCCTTTTGTTATTTTATAGTATGTTTCTTTGATGCCTAGTCTGTTGAGAATTTTTATCATGAAAAGATGGCAGATTTTATTGAAAGTCCAGAACTTCTTTGTTAGTTTTCTACCCTAGAAATCTGTCTAATGCTGTCAGTGGTGTGTTGCGGTCACCCAAATTTATCGTGTGGTTGCCTCAGTCTTTTTGTAGTACTTCTCTTATGAATTTAGGTACTTCAATGTTGGGTGCATATATGTTGAGTATATTTATGTCTTCTTGTTGAATTGAAACATTTATCGTTTTTACTGTTGTTGGTTTGAAATCTGTTTTATAAGAATTCATCAGAATAGTGATCTCTGTTTATTTTGTTTTCATTTGCATGGTAGATCTTTAGATCTTTTTCCCTCCCTTTACTTTGGGAATACATGTGTCATTACATGTGAGATTTATTTGTGGAAGACAGCAGATGGATGGATCTTAATTTTTTTATACAATTTGCCCTTCTGTGCCTATTAAGTGGTGGCATTTATATCATTTACATTCAGTGTTAATATTGATATATTAGGTTTCGATTCTATCATGAAGTTGTTACTTTGTTGGTTTGTAGTTTCTATTATGTGGTTTCTTTATAGGGTTTGTGGGCTAGGTACTTAATAGGTACTTAAGTGTTTTTTTTTTTTTCTCGGGTGTTCTTTGTTTTCCATGTTTAGAACTTTCTTAATGATCTACTGGAAGGCTGGTCTAGTGTTAATAAATTCACTTAGCACTTGCTTGTCTGGAAAAGATTTTATTTCTCCTTCACTTATAAAGGTTGGTTTTGTGGGATATGAAATTCTTGGTTAGAATTTCTTTCTTTTAAGGATGCTGAAAGTAGATCTTCAGTCTCTCCTGGCTTGTAAGGTTTCTGCTGAGAAGTCTGCTTTTAGTATGATGGAGTTCCCTTTGTACATGATCTGAACTTTTTCTCTAGCTGCCTTCAAGGTTTTATTTTCAGGAGTTATCTTGGACAGTTTGGTGACTATATTCCGTGGTGATGTTTGCCTTGTATAGTATCTTGCAAGTTGTATTAGTCCATTTTCACACTGCTGATTAAGACATACCTGAGACTGGGAAGAAATAGTTTAATTGGACTTACAGTTCCACAAGGCTGGGGAGGTCTCAGAATCATGATGGGAGGCAGAAGGCATTCTTACATGGCAGCAGCAAGAAAAAATGAGGAAGATGCAAAAGTGGAAACCCCTGATAAAACCATCAGATCTCATGAGACATATTCACTACCATGAGAACAGTATGGGGTTAACCACCCCCATAATTGAAATTATGTCCCACTAGGTCCCTCCCACAACAAGTGGGAATTATGGGACTTGAGACAGGAATTGGGTGGGGACACAGATCGAAACCATATCATAAGTGTCATCTGAATTTCTTATATCTAGATGTCTTCCTCTCAAGCAAGATTTGGGAAGGTTTTCTGAATTACTCTCTCAAATATGTTTTCAGAGTGTCAATGTTGTTTACTTTTTCTTCCTTCTCTTTCAGGAATGCCAATAATTAATAGGCTTCATTGCTTTACATATTTTCGTATATCTCAAAGACTTTGTTTCATTTAAATATTTTTTTCATAATTTTCTGTCTGAATGGGTTAGTTAAAAAAACTGGTCTTCAACCTTTGAAATTCTTTCTTCTGCTTGATTCAGTCTATTGATAAAGCTTTCTATTGTACTTTGAAATTCCCTGAGTTTTTCAACTCGAGATGCTCTGACTTATTTTTTCTTAAGATGTTTATCTCTTTCTTTATTTCCTAGATTGCTCTAGAAATGTTTTAGTGTTGATTTTCAACCTTGTGTTTGATATTGTTTTGTTTCCTTGTGATCCATGCTTGGAGTTCTTTATCTGATATATCTTAGTTTCCATTTCGATTAGGTAGCATCGCTAGAGAGGTATTCCAATTTTTTGGTGGTGTTACTACATTCAGATTTCTTTCGGTTTCAGAATTCTTGTGCTGGGCCTTAGGGGAAACTGGGGGACAAGATGGCTGAGGCTTGTCTTGGCACATTTGCCTACTGGTCCCCCTAAGGCAGGCATAGGCACCAGCACCAAGGGAGAATCCAGTGGGTGACTGCCAAGTGCCCAGAGATGTGCTTAGGCATGGAGCTGTGAAACTTCTTCATCCCCAAGTTCTCTGCATGGGGATTGTGGTTGACTACACTCTTAATCCAGGACAGTGGGTGCTCTAGATTTCTGGAGATCTGCTTGGATGTGGAGTACAGAGGACACCCCTTCACCACAATTTATGTCCAAGAAGGGTAGGGCAACTTAGAGTGCTAGTCTATACAAGTGAGTAGTAGAAGTGCCTGGAGATCCGCCTGCATGTTGAATACAGAGTGTCCCCACTGCACCTCAATCTATGTACAAGAAACGTGGACTGGGTCAGGCTGTTGATCTAGGTGAAGGGGTTCTCTGAATACCTGGAGATTTCTTTGGGCATGGAGTGGAGAGGGCTCTGCTGCACCACAATCTGTGTCCATGGAGGGTGGGGCATTTCAGGCTGCTGGTGCCAGCAAGTGGGTTCTCTGAATGCCTGGATTTCTCTCTGGGGGTGGAGCAGAGAGGGCCTCACTGCACCACAATCTCAGAGGAACAGACTGGGGCACCCAGCAATGGCACACACAGATTGGTTCCATGTCACCATGCTGACCCTGGCTTCAAGTCTCTTTGCCCAGGAGAAACTTTAGCTGTAGCAGCTCTCCTCCTTCCCCACGCCTGTGACAGGGGAGAACACAACTTCACCACCTACTGTTGAAGCATTATTCACGGTTCTTGCTGTGGAGGCCCTTACCTCACTCCAGAGCAGTTCTTCAAGTTCCTGGCCCAACACTAAAATTCTTGCATGACCATGCATCCAGGTCAGCAAAGAATGGCTGACTCTTGATGTGCTTTGATTAAAAATGGCATTCTGCTCTCAGTCCTGCATCTGGGAACATGTCTGCACATTTTCATGGTGTTTTTTTCCTCACAGCGTCTCCTGTCCTCTTCCCAAGTTAGCCCCAGGATTTGGGAGGAGCAAAATACTCTCCCTCAGTTTGAGTTGCTCAGATCTGCAGTAGAAAATATAGTAACAGAGGGAGGCTCTCAGCCTCTCAGCCTCTCTCATGTACTGCGATTTCACTCACTTTTATCAGTGTTTACCTGCGGACTGTTTGCCAGCATTCTCTTCCCCAGGATCTGGGGTGTACTTCATTTTTCCATTGTATTTTTGTTTTCCTCCTTTAATTAAAATTCACAGAGGTGATCTTTATGCACTATCTTGCTATTTCCAAGTGGCTAGGCATGCTAAAATTCTCTAATCTCATATCTTGGAAAGAAAAAAAAAACCTTACGTGGTTCTTAAAACAGGGATTATAAGGTATGGGCTTCTCTAGGGCAAGCTTTACCTTCTGAAGGAAGGAAGTTGTTCTATAATCAGCCATTACATATCCATGAGGGCAAGGCTAGTACTCTCAGGATATCTTGAAATCTTCTCTAAAAACATCTGGTTTATTCAGTCTTTTATTCCTTTAAAAGTTTAGTTTTCCTTATGTTTATTGTCTCCTCTTCTCTACCTGTATTGACTACTCAAAAAACATTTAGGTATCTTTCTGTGTCGGATGGGAAGAGTCAGGTTTTTAAGTTTTTAGTTGATATTTTGACTGGGGATGCAGAGCTTTCACATTCCTACCCTAACTCTCCTTTATCCCCATGAGATTTTCAGATAAGCTGTACACAGAGGGGTAAGTAAAATAATTTTATTTATATACTTCATTATTGGATGATTCAGTGTTTGCTAACCCCCAGGATGGTGCTCTGAACAGCTGAATTACAGACAGTGACCTAGGTTCCAGACCCAAGTGATGGCTCTGCTATTTCTCCTGAAGATAAGAGCAAAGGTATACTGCTCTCTTGTTTGGATCTTATGGTATGTAAGGGGTTCTAAGCTTTTCTACTTTAAGTCCTCTTTTACTCCCAGTTCTGTGAGTTCCTAGACCCACTTCTGGATGCTTACAAGAGTGCATTATGGAAGAATACTCTATAAAGTATGGTCATTTATTAGTGCCCTGTAATTTCTACTTACAGTCTCATTCCTAGGATCTGTGGATTTTCCTCATCAGGCCCACAACTTTTATTTTTTTCCCCAGGTTTGGATAAGAAACCCAGGAGCCTTGAAAGTAAGGAGTAGCAATGAGAACCTTACCTTCTTAAACCCTCTACTGCTAAAAGTTGGTGCCTCTGAGTTCACCATATTCTAATATTTTATTTCTTTCATAAAATAGAAAGACTTCTGAACTAGAAGTCTGGAGTCATGAGTGAAATTCCTAGTAGCAAACTAGCTACATGAGCCATTTTGTACAGGGTGATGTTCTGAGATCTATGAGTTGATGTACAGATGAAATGGCAATTTTTATTTTATCCAGGGGCTCATAGTCTGAAGACAGGTAGAAACAACCATATATCAATCTTTAAACAAGAGATTTCAATGGTGAGTGTACTAATATAAGTCTGGGTATCCCTCATCTAAACCCTCATCTACTGAATACAAGCTGTAAAAACTTGCAAACTTTTTTTTTTTACCTCAAATCTACTATCTGATAGGAAAACACATTATAATTAATACATAAACCAGTGTAAATGGTTAAGTAGTGGGCAGGTTTGGGAGTTAGAGGATATAGTGTTCCCTGAAGTCATAGCTCATTTATTCTCTCAGTGGGTTTTGTTTTGTGCTCCTCTTGTCTAACCATTATTGCTATTATCTTTCCCTTCATTTCTTTGGGATTTTCCCTTCAGGAGTCCTGTGTTGTTTCATTCCAGGTGCTTCAAGTAAGTCAGTATAAGCAAACAGGAGTTTCTGGACCTAATAATGAAAATTTGCCACATCTGTGCTTTGAAAAACTGGAGTTGGGGAGTTCATGCAAATTTAAGAGGATGTACAGTGAAGTAGAGAGTAGTGGCAAGGTGAACCACTCAGTAGAGGTTTGTAAAACATTCTGATCCATGGACATGGTATATCACACCACTTATTTAGTTATTCTTAATGTCTCAGCAATGTTTTGTAGGTTTTAATATATAGGTCTTGCTCATTTTTTAAATTATTCCTAATTTATAATTTTGATACTACCCTAAATGATATATTTTAGAACTTTAGTTATTTTGAAAGAATTATAGGTTCATGAGAAGATGCAAATGGAGTACAGAAAGGTACCATATGCCTTTCACATAGTTTCTCAAAATGGTTACCTCTTACATAGCTTGAGTACAGTATCAAAACCAGAAAACAGAAATTGGTACAATGTGAGTGTGTGTGTGTGTCTGTGTGTATAGGCATTTTATCTATGTGTATTCTTTTATTTTTTTAACAATTTTTTTATGTATAATTGACATACAAAAAGCTGTATATTTTTAATGTATACAACTTTATGAGTATGAAGATAAGTACTTACCTGTGAAACCATCACCACAATCTATGCCATAAACATGCCCAACATCTCCAAAAACTTCCTCCCATCATGTTTATTATTATTAATTTTTATAAGAACACAACTTAAGATTATCTTCACAAATTTATAAGTATATGATAAAATGTTGTTAACTGTAGGCACTATGCTTTACAGTAGATTTCTAGGATTCATTCATGTTGCACAAGTGAAACTTTATACCCATTAGCAGCAACTCCCATTTTCCCCTCACACAACTCTAGCAATCACCATTCTACTTTCTGCTTCTATGAGTTTGACTACTTTAGACACCTCCCATAAGTGGAATCATGCAGTATTTGTTCTTCTGTGACAGGCTTATTTCACTACCAGTTCATAATGTTTTTCAGTCTATCTCTTTGTACAGCTTGTATAATGGTTTTTCTAGGTATTACATTATATACACATAATTTATCACAGTTCAGTTTGGTGGTGGTCATGTCATTCAAATTGCTTTTCTCCTAAAGGTACAAGTTTGATTTCTCACACAGCTTTTAATATCTTTCTTTCTAAAAAATTATTTTTATTAATCTATACTAAACATACATATTTGTGGGGTACAGTAGATAATACATTTATATAATTTGTAAATATCAAGGTAGCATAATTGGGATATCCTTCACCTTAAAATTTATTTTTTTTTATTTTTTATTATTATTATACTTCTTAAGCTCTAGGGTACATGTGCATAATGTGCAGGTTTGTTACATATGTATACTTGTTAGTTGCTGTGTTGCACCTATCAACTCGGTTGTAAAGCACCCATCACACACCATTTACCTGTAGGTATAACTCCCTAATGCACCCCTCCCTCCCCATGATAGGCCCCAGTGCATGTCCTCCGAGTCCAAGTGATTCTGTTTGTTCAGTTCCCACCTATGAGTGAGAATACGCGTGTTTTGGTTTTCTGTTCTTGTGATAGTTTCAGTTAAGAATGATGAGCTCGCCGTATCCATGTCCCTGCCAAAGGACACAAACTCATCCCTTGTTATGGCTGCATAGTATTCCATGGTGTATATGTGCTACATTTTCTTAATCCACTCTGTCACTGATGGACATTTGGGTTGATTCCAAGTCTTTGCTATTGTGAATAGTGCCGCAGTAAACATACGTGTGCATGTGTCTTTAGAGCAGCATGATTTATAATCCTTTGGGTATATACCCAGTAATGGGATGGCTGGGTCATATGGTACATCTAGTTCTAGATCCTTGAGGAATCTCCATACTGTTTTCCATAATGGTTGAACTAGTTTACAATCCCACCAGCAGTGTAAAAGTGTTCCTATTTCTCCACATCCTCTCCAGCACCTGTTGTTTCCTGACTTTTTAATGATCGCCATTCTAACTGGTGTGAGATGGTATCTCATTGTGGTTTTGATTTGCATTTCTCTGATGGCCAGTGATGATGAGCATTTTTTCATGTCAGCCCGGCTAGCTCAGTCGGTAGATCATGAGACTCTTAAAATTCTTTGTTGAAACATTTTTCTTTAAGAATTAGTATAGGCCCCCCATCTCTTCTGGCTTGTAGAATTTCTGCTGAGAGGTCCACTATTAGCTTAATGAGGTTCCCTTTGTAAGTGACTTGGCTTTTACTTCTACCTGCCTTTAACATTACTTCTTTCATTTCAGGCTTGGAAAATTTGATGACTCTGTGTCTTGGAGATGATCTTTTTGCATAAAATCTTGCAGGGGTTCTCTGTGTTTCCTGGATTTTACTATTGGTCTCTCTAGTGAAGTTGGGGAAATTCTCATGGATGATATCTTGAAATGTTTTCTAAGTTGTTTCCTTTCTACCCATTCCTTTCTGCGATGCCAATAATTTTAATATTTGGAATCTTTATGTAATCACATATTTTTCAGAGGTTCATTCATTGCTTTTCATTCCTTTTCTTTATTTTTGTCTGACAGTCGTATTTCCAAAAGCCAGTCTTCAGGTTCTGAAATTCTTTCCTCAGCTTGGTATATTCTGCTGTTAATAATTATGATTACATTGTGCAATTTTTGTAGTGTGTTTTTGAGCTCTATCAGATCAGTTTCTTTTTTATACTGGCTATTTAATCTGTCAGCTCCTGTATCTTCTTATTGTGATTCTTAGTTTCCTTGGATTAGGTTTTGCCATTCTCATGAATGTCAATGATCTTCATTTCTATCCATATTTTGAATTTTATTTCTGTCATTTCAGTCAACTCAGCCTGATTAAGAACCTTTGTTGGTGAACTAGTGTAGTTGTTTGGAGGACATAAGACACTCTGACCATTTGAGTTGCCAGAGTTCTTTCCTTTGTTCTTTCTCCTCTCTGAATGTGGTTGTTCCTTTTACTTCTGGGCTGCCTCTGATTGAAATGATCAGGTAGGGGCCAGGTGGTCATGCTGGAGTCCCAGATTGAGCATCCCTTCCCAGTAAGGAGAAGTGTGAATCAGGACCTGCATAAAGAAGAGTCTGGCCTTTTTAGCATGAGCTGGATGCTCTATGCTGGGGGTCTTGACCAGCCTCTGGTCCCTGAAGAATTTTCAGAGCCTGGAGGCAGCAACGTTGAGGGTTGTGAGATCACAAAGATGACAAACAGCCCCTGGGAGTTCTGTCTTGGGAAGTTGCAGAATGGTTGCTGGCTCAATAGCTCTGGTGGCAGTTGGCTGGGAGCCCAGGCCAGGAGGACCAGTTGAGTGAAGAGATACAGGAGCAGGGACCCTGTAACAGAGTGTCTGTCCACTTCTCCACAGGAATGCTGCAGTATAATGGGGGTCCACTCCAGTCCCCAGTCACCTTGGATTTTCCAGTACCTGAAGGTGGCAACAATGAAGGCTGCCAAACAGCAAAGATGGCAGCCTGTTCCTTCCTCTGGGAGCTCCATCACAGTAAGGTACGACCCTGTTGCCAGCCTGAATGCACATGCAGGAGGTAGCTGGAGACCTTGTTCAGGAAACATCACCCAGGGAAGAGGAACAGGATCAGGGAACCACTTCAAAAAGCACTCTGGCCATTTTGTCATAAAGCTGCTGTGCTGGGGATCCACTCAATCCCTTAGTCACTTCAGACTCTCCAAGGCTCACAGGCAAGAACAGCTAAGACTGCCAGACAGCAAAGTTGGTGGCCCAAACTTTTCCCTGGGAGCTTCTTCCTAGGAAGGTTTGGAACTGCTGCTGGCTGGAAAACACTGGTGAGAGTAGCTGGAGACTGTGGTTGGGAGGTCCCACCCAGTGAAGAGGAATAGGATCGGGGACCCACTTGAAAAAGCAATCTGGCCACATTTTCATACAACAGCTGTGCTGTGCTAGGGATTTGCATTAGATCCCAGTGACCTTGGACTTTTCAAAGCTGAGAGGCGAGAACAGCTAAGGCTGCCAAACAGCAAAGATGGCGGCATTCCCCTCCCTCTGGGAGTTCTATCCCAAGGAAGTTTGAACTGCTGCTGGCTGGAAGACATCTCCAGGGTAGCTAGAATCCTGGTTGGGAGGTCCCACCCAGTGAGGAGGAATGGGATTGGGGACCTGCTTTTAAGAAGTAGACTGGCCACATTTTCATAGGGCAGCTGTGCTGTGCTGGGGATCTGCTGTAGCCCCCAGTTGTCTCAGATGCTCCAAATCCTGAAGGCAAGAATGGCTAAGGTAGCCAAACAGAAAAGATGGCAGCCTCTTCCTCCTTCTGGGAGCTCCATTCCAGGGAGGTTTAAAACGGCTGATGGCCACAAAACACCAGCAGGGATGACTGGAGACCTCAATCAGGGATTCTTCCCAGTGAAGAGAAACAGGATTTGAGACCCATGTGAATAAGCAGTCTGACTGCTTCTCTATTTAGCCGCTTGGCTGTGCCAGAGGACCACTCCAGTCCCTATTTGACTCAGACTCCCTAGAACCCTAAGGTACTAGCTAAGGCTGTGAAGCAGCAAAGATGGTTGCCCACTCCTTACCCTGGGAGATGTGTCTCAGGGAGGTGTAACACCAGTGCAGGTCTGTCTGGCTCAGACGAATGCACATAGTGGACTGAAAGATTCCTGGTGATGGCCCTGCAGAGTTACAGCGCGTAGTCCCACCTAACAGTGATGGTAGGTCCTGCATACTATTGTGTCTGGCTTATCATCAGCAATCATTTTGGCCCAGCCATGATAGTGCCCTTTGTGAGCTCAGGGTGGTGGCTGACTGGGGTTCCGAGCCAATGGGTTTTATCCTGTGAGGTGCCATGAAAACAGGACCTGCAGACAATCTTTGCTCAGTCCCCTGGATTCAACCCCTTTTCTAAGGGTATATATGTATGGGGGTCTATGCCACAGTTAAGTTGCTTTTGCTGGGAAGCATGGGTATCTGAGGTTTCTGGGGCTCTGCATGTGCCTGAGTGGCTGCTCTGCCAAGATTCCACATAGCTGTGAATGTCAGACTGTAGGCCCTGGCAGAGTGGGTTCATTAGGGAATCTCCTGAACTAGAAGTTGCAAAGATTCATGGAAGAAGTGTGGGTTCCCAGGATTTCTCACTCACTTACTGCTTCCCTGTGCAGGGGAGGCTCTCCTGGCTCTGTGTCACTCCCAGGTGGGCAATTGGCCTGCCTTAAGTTTCTCTGTTCTTCGTGAGTAGAGTTGTTTCCTTGATTGGTCCTAATGCATGTACCTGGATGTTTCAGTTAAAGGTGCTGTATTTACTCACTTTTTCTGTTCCGTTCCATGACAGCAGCACACCTTCATTTTTTAAATTACATTTTTTGCCCTCAGACTGTATTTTCAAATAGGAGGTTTTAGCTCACTGATTTCTTTCTCTGCATGATCCATTCTGCAGTTAAGAACCTCTAATGAATTTTTCAGGTCAGCAAAAATGCATTCCTTACTTCCACAATTTATTTGATTTTTAAAAAATGATTTCAATCTCTTTGTCAAATTTTTCTCATAAGTTTCTGAATTGCTTTTCTGTGTTATCTTGAAGATCATCGAGTTTCCTTCAGACTGCTATTTTGAATTTTTGGTCAGAGAGCTCACATTAAGGTCAGTCACCAGATCCTTGCTTTGACTGTGGAGGTCACGGTTCCCTGTTTTCTTTTGTTTCCTGTGAATGTACATTTATTTCTTTGCATTGATAGATTAGTTATTTATGCCCTTCTCTGTTTGGCTTGTTTTGGTTTTTATTGCATTTGTTTGCTAGAGATTTGTTTTAGTTTTTCAATTTATTTCTCTGTACACCTGCCCCTCCCCCACCCCGCCACTGTGTTGCTACCTCCTTTTTGGCATTAGATGATGCCTTAAGCCCAGGTTTGCCTAAGCTTTAGTAACAGAGCCCAGCAACGCTAATCCCCAGTGGAGGAGGTTCTAAATGGGATAACCTGATAGTATGGGAAGGCTGGCTGGGGGTTGTGCCCAGCGGGCCTGTGGAATGAACCACTTACAGCATAGTGCTGCTGAATAGCCACTCTGAATGGTTTCCTTTTTGTCTGAGTAACAGAGCAGAGTTCTCAGGGCTGTGGGTGATAATGTCCCACTTCCACCCTTTGTGCCTGGCTGTCCTCAGGGAGATTTCTTTTTATTGGCACTCATGATGCATCCTGTGGGTTAAGGCAGGGATGGGTCTCCTGCCAAGAACTCAAGATGGTGGAGAAGCTGGTTGTCCACCTAGATCTCAGGTATTCCAGTGTAGAACACATAAGTCTGGGGAAATTTTTCTGCATCATTGGTGCAGGGCAGATTGTAGTAGATGTGTTGCAGATATAGAAATCCAATTCTCTTACTGTCTACTTGGATTTTTTTTTTTTACTTCTTTGTGCCCCTGGAACTGCCTAATCTTCATATTTGAGTTCTCAGATATTGCTGGTGACAGTCTCAACACTGTATGTTTGATTTAGGCTTTCTCAGGGAGGGAGCGTGAATGAAGCCAGGTTGCTTCTATGCTGCCATTTTGTAACTGGAAGTTCATCTTTTTTGATCTGTTGATTTGATAACCGAGAAGGCTGCTAAGTGACTAAGTGGCAAGTAGCTTCTCAGATGATATAGGTTTGATTACCTTAGAGCCACATAGTTCATCTTTTTTCTTTAAATGTGCTGAATGCTACTTCTGTGTTAATTTTCTTTGTGCTTATCTCTGTCTCTGAACCACATGAAACTGCTTTTCCTGGATTTTCCATCTTGCACTATCATTGCTCTCTGTTACAAGATGTTGCAAGAGGTTTTGCTAACAAATTGCTTCTTGTGTTCTATACAGAGATAGTCCTGGGTTCATGAGTGCTACTCACACACCCAGCTTATCTCTAACGATGCCCACTGATGCTGTATTAACCCACAGAAGATGCTTTTTTATGTGAAGTGTGATGGCAAATTAATAGATGGCAAACTGATTTGCAAAAGTTTCTCCAGGTGACAAGGGAGAAGCTTGTTTTCTTACAAGTTGATCTCCTCACTCCTGCCCCTGTGTGGTCCTCCAACTCTACACCCTGCATGAGAGAAAACCTTCCATGGGCCTCACTCTTGGAATAGATAGAGCAGATACCCCACTGGGAATGCCTGCAGGAGAGTTTCCTCCATGCCTTCGTAGGAACCAGAATCAAGAGATTAAGGTCCAGATTGTGGGAGCAAACCGTCCTTTATGAATGCACACACAGTGCACCAAAACCTCACTGACAATTCTAAGCCAGTGTTCTCCTAAGCTCTGATTTACAGACAACTGAAGGCCCTTGGGAGAAAAGTAGACTATCACAGATGACAATAATGTTGAAACACAGAGGCCTATGGGACAACTTTGTGTCAGAATTTTAAAGGCAACGTGGGACTGTTCCTCATAAGTTCTCACTTAAACATATTGTCCTGCCTCATACTGACCATGTCTATCTCTTCCCTATTTGCAAGTTAGAGAGAAAGAGGATCTCCTGTCACCATGGTCTTGACTGTTTTCATATCATACTGCCCAAAAGAAAGGACTGAAATGGACAGTTTGTTTCTGGTTTTGAAGAGTGAGGCTATTGAGCTGTGCTGAAGTAAAAAAGGGGAAGGCAGCTCCTGCCTTTGGTCTGGTGGACCATCCCTGCTTACCTGCCTGTACCCCTTGCACCAACCTCTATCTATCTGCTTTTTCCAGATCTGTCTGGTCCTGGTTTGCACACCTGTTCATGGGACTCTCCAGAACTGCCTTTCCAGGATGGCTCTGCTTTGTGTACAAAAGGAATAGTACTGCCCACCAGGAGGAGGATAGGCCAGAAACCTAGAAAGATTTCTAGAAAGAGGCTATAACTGGAGCAGGAGAGGGGATCAAGGGATGGAGGGAAGGTGTCTTTTTTCAACTACAGAAGTAACATCCAGGTTGTCAACCACGTTTCTATGGCAGTGTGCATATGTGTGTGCACACACATATACAGCTGTAGATTAGCTCTAGCTGCTGTGGAAGTAGACCATACTGTGTGTCTGGTATTTTTCAAACAAGTATCACAGTGATGGACAAGGTTCTGTCTACTTTCCTGCCTTCATTTCTCCTCTTTCTTCCTTCACCTCTATCTCCTCCTCCTTTCTCCTTATCCTTTATTTCTTCTTCTTCGTCATCTTTGTGTCTTTGTCTTAATCTTTTTTTTCCTCTCTCTCTCTTTTACCTTCTTCCTCTCTTTTTCTTCCTCCTCTCTCTTTTACTCTTTTCATTCTCTCTTAACATCCCCAACCCTCTTGGAGTTATCCACATAGGGCCTTCTTCCAGCTATCCCCACCCCTCCAGATATCTATATTCAGCTAATCCTTGCAGAGTCCTTCCTGCATTATGTCTCTTATTTTCTGTGGTCATCATTTTTCTGGCTGACTCTAAGTCTCCTCAGTCTGAACCAGTTTCCATGATTTTCCCAACCTCAAATGTTCCCAATATTTTTATTAAAGTAATCATTGTAAACCTTCTGGTCCTTTGCACACATTAGTCAAGTTCTTTACAAGGCACCTCTGGTAACTTACTACGTTTTGTTTTTAACTGTTTCTTTTTCTTTCTTTCTTTCTTTCTTTTTTTTGCTCGTTTTAGAATGTTCTTTATTCTGACAGTTGTTGGACAAATATAAGGCATGTTCACAAGTATCTGAAGTTGTATATAAAACATACTCATTCAACAGATGTTCCTCTTCTCCTTTTGTACTTGCTGCTGCAAACTGATCTTTATGCATGTTAACACCCATAGCACTCAGTTCTTGTGGATATGCAGACAATGTTTTGGGGACCACCGTGGAGAATCGGTTTCAAACTAAGGCGTGAGCTTCTATGAACTAAGTCACTAAGACATCAGAACTCACGGTGAACAAAGGCAGAGGAAGGTGACCAAATCAGCTCATAAACTCATGACTCTAAGTTTCCAGTGGAACAAACAACACATCAAAAAGCATTTTTTTTGATCCTTCATGTTTGAGAGAAATGGAAGGTGTCCAGAATTCATGGTTCTATATTTACCACTGTCTAAAAGTCACAAAACAATATCTAATTTTTTCATGGTTTCAAATGCAGTTACAGTTTTGTTCTTAGGCCACAATACAAGATTGCATGCATTACTTTACACAAATGTCAAACACAGAACGATTGTTACACAGACACCTTAGGGCTGTCTAAAGACACAGCTTCTCTTTTTGTGGGGCGGGGGTAGGGAAGGATAATGATGGTGGCCGTTTCCACACACAGCCTGTTGTGTGCTCAGCACAGCTGGATGTGGATCCCAAGCACTTGCTGACTGACTCACAAAAGAGGACAGAAGCTGCTGAGGAGGGCAGCGGAGTTTGAAGAGCAGGCTCCAACTGGGGGCTGGGATGATGGACACACAGCCTCGATTCCAGGGGGAAAAGTCTTAGTCCATACTAATTAAAAACTTTTAGTGATTTTTGAAAATCAGATTACATCTATAAAAGACGAAAAGTAAACACTTAAAACAATCCATTGGGGGGAACACAAAATAATAAAAAATCAAATGCAGATGGGATTTCACAAAGAGGAGATTTGAATCTTTTGGTCTAAATCAGCCAATATTTTAACATTATAAATCATTAAAATGTAGTTTGCTTATGCCCATTCTTAAAATGCAGAATCTTTGAGGAAAAATATAGACATATTTTCAGGAATACAGACTCTTGTGAAAAATTTTAAAAGTCAGTATCATCTCTCTTGCGGAGCTACTAGAACAGGTTTTTCAAACACAAAAGGGGAACAAACGTGGGGCGCTTGAATATGTTAAGAATTCTTATCACTAGAATACTGCTTCAAGGCACTCACAGTACTTTCCAAAAGAAGCCACCCACCTCAAAGAGCCCTGCACAGCCCCAGCGACCCACGAGTGTGGTAGCTGGCATTTTATTAGCCACTGCTTGGCCATCATCAAAGTATTCACTCGAAATGGGGAAATTACTTAATATCAATGATATTAACGATTTCCATGAATTTAGCTTTGTGACACACAATGAAAAAGGGTCTTCAAATGTTTGCTTTTTACACCAGTGATAGGAAATTGTCATTCTTCCAATTCAGCATGCCGGTGGATGACGCTTTAGTGAAGTGTGACTACCTAGGGGAGCAGGAAGGCAGCTCCCATTTCTCACTGGGCCAGCCTCTTCCAGAAGGTGCAGGCTACTCTTTTGACAGGAGATCATGACTCTGGCAGGCTGGGCAAGCGCTCTGCCCTTTAAGCCACTGCTTAAAGCACCCTTTGTGATACTTGTGCCCACATTTGAGCACACACACGTTTTTTGATTTGAACATCTTGTGGCATATTTCACAGGAACTTGCACCCGGTGCAACCCTCACAGGGACATCTTCTGCTTTCTGCCCCTTGGTTTTGGGTGATGGTGCAATAACAGCCGAGGGTGGGTCCTGGGAGGACCTGGTCACGGGGGCAGCAGAACTGGGCTCATAAGTCCTCTTGTCCTTTCCTGGGTTTGGCTTTTTCTTTTTCTGTTCATCTAGAATGTGTTCTGTCACTCTTTGGACAATTTCATCAATACTCAATCCTGAAAGTGAGCTCTTGTTTTTGCTTCGCACGTTTTTAATAAAACCAGCAAGCTCAGTGCTATCGTAACATGGGAATACCACTGACAGGTGCTCAATAATACTATTGAACGGCTTTTTTGGAGACTGGCTTGAACGTGCAGCATGTCCTGGAGGAACAGGCTGCTTCTGATCAGCCACAGGGCTTTGCTCTGACAGAGCTGCCTGGCCATCCCTTTTTGGCCCTGGCAGCTGAGTGGCTTCAGGCTGACTTGGGGGTGGTCCTGGCAACAGCGCAGAAGGAGCCTCCCCTGGGGAATCGCTGGCAGAGAACACACTGGAATCCCTGTGAAATGCTGCGAGGTTTCCAGTCACATAGCTTGCAGAAGTCATAAGCCCTTGGTCATCGTGGCCTGAAGACTCAGAGAGTAACTCAGGATGAACCACGTTACAGGCAGGAAATGAAAGCTTGGGAATCTGCACTTTAGAAAGTTCACTGAGCCGAGAACCATTTTTAATTGCTTTAATTTGTTCTTCAAACTGAGACTTTGCTTTCTCAATTTCTTTTGTAACATGAGAAAGAAACAATTCCCATGAACATATATCAGACTGCATGTGAGGATATGCTGCAGGATCATGGCTAATCAGCTCCAGCTGCTTCAGATAGGATTCTGCTTGTGACTCCATGATCTGTAGCTTATACACTTCACTCTCCTTCCAGTTTTCAAGTACGGATACCTCTGCAGCCACAGCTCTCTGATGACTCTCTTCATAATCCTCTTTCCCTTTCTTTATGCACTCTTCTATTTTCATTTTCTTGTTTATAAGTGTGTTTCTGATTTCAAGGGACTGATCCAGATGTAATTCATGTTCCTTATCCTTTCCATCATTTTTCTGGGTATACATTGCACTGGCATTTGAAACCTTTTTAATTTTCTTCTTCAGTGATTTTAGTCTTCCTTGGATTTCTTTTTTTTCCTGTTGCCATTTTTTAATTTCTCTTTCCAGATCTTGAAGGAACCAATCTAATTCCATCTTTGACATCTTGTTTTCTTCTAAGTGCCTTTTCAACTTTTCTTCCAGGTCCCTGGTTTCTTCTAAGCCCTTAAGTATTATCTGCTCATAATTTTCACACGCTTCTTTAAGTTGGTCTTGTAATACTTGGTACTCCTTTTCAATCCGTGAAACTTCCCCTTGTTGTTCATCAAAAGGATTATATGGCTCAGTATTGACTTCTTGGTGTGTTATGTTCCAAGATACCTGTACGGCAACCATCTGCACGTGTGGAATGTTTGTTACTGCACTGGTGCTTTCTGGAATTACTTCACATTTGTTGTTAGAATTTCCACAATGCCCATCATTTCTGTCAGACTCACTTAGGACCATATAAGCATCACCTGTGCTGCACTGTGACTTTACAGATGTTACCAAAGAGTCCTCAAGGATCTGTGTTTCGGAGGCAATCTGGTGACCAGCAGCATTCTCAGCATTCAAATGATGACCCTCAAAATAGGCAGTAGCATTTTTATCTGCTCTGTCATTGGCTACAAAAGACGGCACCACTGGTACTGATGTTGGTAGATGATATTCAGGAGAAAGGCTGGCCAAGGGTGTATATGTGCTGGTGTACTGGGGCAAACCTGGTAACACATTTATGTATGCTGGTGGTGTCCGGGTGATATCAAATCTCTGGAAAGGAAGATACGTACAGTATCCTGTGACCAAATGGGATTGAGCCCAATAAGTTGGTTTCACATCCTCAAGAACCGGTTTAGGGGAATTAGAGGAGACTTGTTTGTAATTTGCATCCTCAGAGCCTGGTTTGGGAGAATTAGAAGAAACCCCTTTGGTTTCCCCATCCTCAGAAACTTGCCTAGAAGAATTACCAGATAGTGGTTTAGCCTTCACATCTTCACAAGCTGGCTTGGGAGAATTAGCAGACGCAGGTTTGGGCTTCACATCTTCAGAAGGTAGTGCTGAAGATGAATCTGACACTGGTTTAGGCTTTACATCTGGTTTAAATTCCCTAGCAGCTGAATTCAGTGGTAGTTTAACTTGTAAATACTCTCCTGCTTTTGAAATGTCTTCTACTTTTGTTTTAATGTTTTTCTTCTTTCTTTTTTTCTTGAGCCGTAATGCAGCTTTCTTCAATGCAATGCAGTTGTCAATCACAACAAAACGAGGACATCCCAAGAGAAAAGATTTTAAACCTCCTGCTTTTTCTAGTATTGGTCGAGTTTCTTCTGGGAAAAACTCATATTCTTCAGAGAACATCTTGCTACTCATGTCCAAGGGACCATGTTCCTCCAACATCTGAGAGAAGTAATCATATAGAGTTGAATATTTTTGTTTTGGGTTAAAGTCCCATAGCTTCTTATTGCGGACAACATATTCATTACTGTGTTGGTCATAGAGAGCTTCAAATTCTTCTACGTCTTGCCGAAGATGGTCAGGCACTGCAAATGGGCCTGCAGTATCTGAATTTTGATTGCTATGGTCTTCACTTGAAGTGATGATCTCATTATTTGGAGTTACTGAAGTTGTTCCAGACCCAACTAACATAGGTTTTGAATCCTTTAGCTTCTTTTTCTTGCCTTTGTTTTTCACCTTGGTAGAACTAAACTGTGCTTCACCACCGTCTTGTTTCCTTAACACAGTACAGCGGCTGTCCATTATATCAAAGAATTCATCTAAAGCACTATGCAATGCTGGGAACTTGTCTCTGTGTTCTTCTAGCAGCCATATTAAACAACGGGCTTCCTTCAATGATGTTGGCTCATAGAAATAATCAAGTTGCTTTCCTTCTATAGAGTCTAGTTTGTGACCATATTTCTCATTCCAGAGGAAAGTCATGATGCTAAAATCAAGCTGTTTAAGAGATGCTCCATACCGAGAAAAGAAAGGTCCTGTGGCATCTAAGCCAAAGCTATTAAGTTTTTGGATCCAGGCGGCTAATTTGGGCTCCACTTCTTTAAGCTCACTCAAAACATGCAGAAATATTCTTGTCTTTACTCTGCTCTTTTCTTGAATCAAATGATGAATAACATAGTCCACTGCTTCATTTAGAAAATTTCTGCTTGAAAAACAGGTTGTATAGTCTTCTGTGCTCAAAACTTTCCAAGAAAGCAATTCTTTGAGAAGCGTGGCTGTATTCCATATGCCGGATTTAATCTTGTCAGCATACTGCTTTATACACTGTAGAATTCTGTCATCAAGGAACTGACAGCGGTGAACATTGTGTACAGTTTCTTTCTGCTCTTCGTTTTTGGGTAGATTACTTTCTCTTAAGTCCTCCTCCATTCTTTCTTGTGCTAATTTTTTTGCTTCTTTTTTTTGGATCTTTCTCTTCAATTTTTTGTCTTCTTTCAGTCTTAGTTTCTCTAGACTAGAACATTTCTGTTTCAGAATAGGTCTTGGAGGAACCTTTTCTTTTATGACCTTGTGTTCAAATTCACATTTAACTTGACCACCACTGCTGAAGATGATAATCTTAGAAATAACACCTTCACAGTCAGGGGTAAGACATATTCCTTGTAGAAAGTCCTTGTCAATTTTATCGTTAAAGGTTGTAGTTTTTAATTTCTTCCAGCAATTCATGTGAAATTCTATTTTACAGTACTGGCAACAGCTGATACGTATAAAACCCTTAAAGTCTGGATCAGTTATATATATCTGGATCTTAGAATATCCACAGCACTTCTGATAGCAACAAATGGCATCTGGCACTGGAGGGAACTTGCATTCTTCAACAAATTTCTCTAACAGCATCTTTATTTTTTCTGGCTGGGACTCTTCAATAATCACATTACTTGTGGGCCAAGTTAACACTCCAGGAAGACGATAAATCAAGGTTCTTGCTTTCTCAAAGTGATTGAGAGCTTCTAGAAATCTGTTTTTTTTCAAATATACTTTTCCAATTCCACAGTAGGCCAAGCAATCAAGTCCCTCATTGTGGTAGTGTTCAATAATCCTCTTAAACTGGTTTTCAGCTTCAGATAGTTCTTCAGGCTGTCCTATTCCAAGGAGAGAAATGGCAAGTCCATAGACAACCAAGACATAGTTAATCATGGCCAGGTTCAATTGCTTTATTTTTTGAGGATCTAAACCATTCAGCAACTCTGTAAAGGCCTGTGCGGCACTGCGGCAACGCTGCTCCAATAAGGCTGTATAGCCATCTTGAATTAAGCTTCTCAGCATTGTCATTATATTAGCAAAATCCTGGTGTGCAGCTCTGGAAGATTTAGAAAACTGTTTCTCCAAGATGTTCTTCAAATTTGCTGGTAAAGTCAATTGTGAACTAGAACTGTACTTCTCTGATTCATTGTTTCCAGATTTTTGTTTTCCTTTATGTTTTGGAGGCTGACTTGATGGTGGTGAAAATTCAGGATGACAGTCACAATCATCTACCTTCAATGCCTCATCCACCACCTTTAGATTCTGATTACCACCATTGGCCATTTCGTGATTAAATTTTCTGAAATCTCTTTCCTTCTCCACAAAGTTAAGTGAAGTACTAAATACAGGTGCTGACAAACTCCTAGGTGTGTAGGCCCTGTTTTCATAAAAGGCTTTAATTGGATTCTTATTTGCTGTTCGACCTTGTAGGTCTTCTATTTGTTTTTGTAACTTTACATGTTGCTGAATTAGATCCTTGATTCCCTCAGGGTCATTTTTACAGAGTTTTTGAGCTTTTATGTTTGCTTGCAGAGCCCAGTTATATTCCCCCAGCATAGAAAGAGCATCACAATAACGATAATGACCCTTTGGCCAAGTATTCTTCAGAATAGTGGCTCTCTTTCCATCACCAAGTGCATTTCTAAACTGTCCAGTACGAAGAAAACAAAGAGCTCGGTTACCATAAAGAAGGTGGTTTTCAGGTCTATATTCAATGGCTCTGGTGTAATAGATAATAGCTATATCAAATCTTTCTTTGGAAAACTCTTCATTTCCTTTCATTTTCATTAGTTCTCCTTGCTCTACACAATCCGTACAACTTTGGGTTTTAAGTTCTTCAAGCAAATTGCAGTCTTCCACTACAATTTTAGTTATGTGGTACTTGTATTCAGTAAAGAAAATACTTAACATAGGCCAACAATTGTCAATTGATCCTAATTTAGTTAGAATTGTTACATCGCCTGCATATTTTATCCAATTCAGAGCTTCTTCCATTGCCAATACTTTATTTTCTATTTTATAACCAATTCTCAATAAGCCTCCAATAAGGAATGAATCATTAGCAACTTTCTTTGCCAAATCCACAATATCTTCCATCAACTCAAGATGTTGTAATTTCTTCAAATTTATCTCGGAAGCACGTGAATTGCTGGCGTCCACACAGGGATGCAATCGTGATATTACAGAACTGTTTTGATGTTGAAACAGAAGTGGCCAGAAAATGTTTATTTTAATGGCATCACAATACTCTTGCAGGACAGAAATTGGTTTACTACACCATATACTGCAGATGTCAAATTCTAAATTCCTCTCACTTTGGACATAATCTTTATATTGCATACCCACCCCATCACAGTAAAGCTGAGTCACACGAACATAATCATCGGTCATAAATTCAGCAGCAAAGACACAATTGTCCATATAAGGGCAGTCTTCCAACAAGGCATAATCTGCCACAGTGATATCTCCCTCAGCAAAATTGTCCATGATGCACAAGTCACAATACGGAGGGATAGGCCCTGCTCCCCAGCATCCGGCTGCAGCGGGATTAAGGTGATACATCCGGGAGCCCGGCTGCGCGCCGGTGACTTACCCACCGCTGCCTGGCACGGATGCATCGTCCGCTCCCTGCTGCCGCTGCTGCAGCCGCTGCTGCCGCTGCTGCCGCCGCTGTTGTTGTTGCCGCTGCCGTTGTGGCTGCCGCCGCTGCGTAGCCCGCAGCCGCCGTCGCTCCCCAACCAATTCTCCGGCCCTCCACGTCAGCCGACGGCGGGAGGGAGCGGTTCCTTTTAACTCTTTCTATGTCAATACTGACCACAGTTACTATTTTCTCCCGCTGCACTTTAAAGTCTTACTGGTGGAAGCCATGTATCCTTTGCCCACAGGCCAGAGGAAGGGGAACCAGGTCCTTTCAGGAAAGTGCATGGGGGATGCCTCTCTCTCATCATGTCCCCTGACTCCCAGGTGTAATCATAATCTGCGCATGGAAGTGCCAGGCACATAGAGAGTGCTCTTCCTGCTGCCTACACTCCTGCTAGAAGAGCCCTGCCAAGGTCATCATAAGGGTTGGGATCCACTAACAGCTTTGACCACTAACGCAGGGTCTGATATTAGGGATGTCATTTCTTCACTCTGATGCACTATTTTTTTTTAAATCTACACACTGATGAGAGGCCGCTCAGAAACCTGCAAATTAGCATCACACTCCCCTAGGTTCTGTAGCAAAATATTCTGGGAGGAAAACCTGTGAATCTTATTTCCACCTGTTGCTCAAGGAAGGGACTCTTTCCAAAGAAAATAACAGTCATATACAGGGGAGTTTTTCTGTGTCCCTTTTTCTCCTTTGTTCCTTTTCCCCTCTCTCTCTTTTAATGGCACCCATTTCTTCCCATCACTTAGAATCACTGAGAATCTTTTTTTACCCTGGCTTATAAATTGTGTAGAATTCCTGTAAAGTATGGTGCTCCTTTGTCTATTTCCATTGTCTCTGACCTAATTCTTGACTGACTGGCCATTTACCTGATCCACTTTAAAAGCCAGGAGAGCTGTGTTCTCATTTCAGAAGAAACTGTGTTACCCTGGCCAGTTTTCTTCCCTTTTCTGGAATTCAGTTCTTCATCTATAAAATGGGGGGAAGGGGGTTGACCATCCTGGGCTCTATCTGGATGCCGATTGGAGTCAGAAAGAGAGCTCTGACATGGTGATGCAGGGCCTTGAACTCCACTCACAGCTCTGCTGCTAACCTAGCATGTGATTTAGTTTTAGTCCCTTTCCACTTCTGAGCCTCAGTTCCCCATCTAAGCAGCCACGACTGACAATGGAGGAGTCTTAGACTGCCACAAATGAGGACCTTGATCCCCTAACATGCTTGTGTGTTCATAAGACCTATATCCTCTGATCTTGAGCAGATAGAGCCTTTTCTTAGCCTCTGGATTGCTTCTTGGAAATGGCTATAGTGAAAGCCTCTTCTTTTGTGCTTGATACTTTATTTTCCCAGGTAAGCTCCCTCTACCTTTGTCCTGGGGCATGTATTTATGGATATTTTAGTTAGCAAAAGCTATCAATTAGTGTAATTAGCTTATTGTCAACTTCAATCTTGACCCTCTCCATGCACTGTCCCCTACCCACCTCAGGTTCTTTCTTATTTTAACTTAGTGAGCAGAGCTCCTGGCTGCATCACCATAGCAACCAGCAGCTAGGACCTTTTAAGCTGTGATGAAGTCATTAGACACCTAAGCTGATTATAGAGTCCAGAATGTTAATTGGAGAAGAGAGGCTGAAAGAAGGAAAATGAGGCAGATCTTAACCTGCAAACAAGTGGGCAACAGAGTAGCTGAGTGCTTCAAACTATCCCTGACCTGGATGCCATGGGCGCTGTGGACCTGGGTGTCAACACCTTGGCTTGTGCCCTCAGCCACCAGACCAGAGGGAGGGGCACCAGGCCCATTCTCTTCCCAGGGAAGTAATTCTGGACACCTCCCTACCAACATGCTCCAAGTAGATGGATTTGAATCTGGATTTTTCAATAGGCAGTACCAATTACTGAGTTCATCCTGAGTCCTACTCCTAATTTCCTTATCTTTCAACTCTCCATAGAAGTTTCTTGAATGAAAACAGGCCTTTTAATTTTTTTTCTTGTTTGAAGCTCTCTTTTCCCAGTCAGTTCCCCTGCTGCCTTGGCCTGTATTTGTGGCCTGTTAAATTCAAAAGTCTATCAGTTAGTCTAATTAGGATATTCAAATTTTAATTCTTTTCCATTCTCCACATGGGCAGCCACCTGCCCTTCTTTTATTCTCTCTTTTTATTTCATTTAGGGAGAAAAGCTTTTGGCAGGATTGCCATAGAAACCAGCCACGAGGCAGACTAGGCTATTGTACATCTGGACACTGATACTCAAAGCTGATTATGGGTCTGGAAGCTTGCATGGCTAAGCAAGACTGATGGAGTTAAGACAAAGAGGGTCTCAGCTAGAGAGAAGGGGAAAATGAGCACCTCAGAACGAATTTCACACAAACCTCAGCCCTACCTTTATCTTTGCCCCTGTGTGCTTCGTGGAAGAAAAAAGTTAGAGTGAGAATGAGGAAGGCTGTCACCTATTAAAGATGAATGTCTGGGTTGACATCAGAACTTGTTCCCTTAGGCTAAACCCTGCCATGGCCACAAACCCACACCTGTGAGCATGTCATTTTCACTGAGTATCCCTAGTTCCTATTAAATTACCTGGCATATACTTAAGGTTCTCATAGTGCTTGGTGCTCAGCAGTTCTGTAAGACAGTGCACTACTAGTGAGAGCACACTGAGACTACCTTGGAACATGAGCAAGTGAAGATTTCCTAACACACTGGATTTTTCTGGGAAATGACACCAATGAAAGCCTCTGCTATGTGCTCTAAGGCTCCCTGTTTGCAATTTACCTCGCCTGCCTTCTGGGAGTGGTGGTGTAAATGCCTGGTGGAGGGGCTTTGGAAGCTGTTAGTCACTGAAGTACCTAAGTGTATTAGGCTATTCTTGCCTTCAAGGATTTTCCCCTGGTCCCATAATGCACCCCTGTCTACATTAGCAGGCTCCCACTCATTTACGCTGGGAGAGCAGTGTTCCTGGACACATTGCCATAGCAACCAGAAGCCAGACAGAGTAGGAGGGTGAGCCAGACATTTGACAGCAAAGGTTAGTGGAGTATCTGTTGGAGAGGGGCTGACTCTTAGGAGCAAAATACCTTAACTCTCAGCTGCAGAGAAATAGACCACTAGGCCCCTCAGTGTTCCAACACCATCCCCTCCCCATCCTCCATCCCTGTGCCTCCAGGGGAGGGGTAGTTAGAATGAATTTTGTTTTATCTGGAGGCCAGGGCCTGTGTTTTACCAGAATATGTATCCTTTGCCCTGAAGCCGGTCAGGGGAACCAGGTACCAGATACTTCCTCCAACCCCACCTTGTTATCAAACTAACACCCATGAGTGAATATATGCTCCAAATGTGTGTTCCCATGACTGCATCTCCTGTGCCTAGAATAGTGTCAAGAATATGGTAGTACAACTTCATGCACTTCCCCTGTCTACTCACTCTATGTTAGGCATTGCAGTTCACACTTTATCCTTTGAAGAATTCCATTTACTACTGGAATACCTACTGTATTAGTCTGTCCTCATGCTGCTGATAAAGACATACCTGAGACTGGGCAATTTACAACAGAAAGAGGTTTAATGAACTTACAGTTTCATGTGGCTGGGGAGGTCTCACAATCACAGCAGAAGATGAAAAGCACATCTCACGTGGTGGCAGACAAGAGAAGAGAGCTTGTGCAGGAAAACTTCTCTTTTTAAAACCATCAGATCTTGTGAGACTTCTTCATTATCATGAAGAACAGCACAGGAAAGACCTGCCCGCATGATTCAGTTACCTCCTAACAGGTCACTCCCACAACATGTGGTAATTCAAGATGAGATTTGGGTAAGGACACAGCCAAACCATATCACCCAGTCTCAACTGATGACACTGAGAACATGAAAGTAAAGGAATGGCCTTAAAAAACTTCTCACCTCCATGCATCGCAACTCGATATTCTGCTTTCCCTTTCATCACTATGCATAAACTCTCTACATTCCTATGAAAACCAATCCCTACAGTTGGCCACTAGATTACACCCCTTCTTGACTATTCAGTGCATGGTCCCAGCAATGCTGTCCGTGCTCTTTGCCACATCATCAATTTACCTTTATCTACTGGATGATTCCCATCAGTACACAAACATTCCACAAAGTCTCCCCTGCAACAACAACAACAAAACCAACAAGAAAGAAACAAAACACCCCACCTTAACTGTACAACCCACTCCATCTACTGCATCATCTCTGTACACCAAAATTCCTCAAAAATCATTATGTGGTCTTGATTTGTTCACTTATGCTAATCTCATTTTTTTCTTTAACCCACCCTAGTCAAACTTTTATCCCCACCACTCCATGGAAATAGCTCTTCTCAAGGTCCCCAACTAACCTGCGTATTGTTAAACCTAGTGATTATTTCTCAGTTCTGGTCTTACTTGACTGAAAAGTAAAATTTGACACAATTGATCACTTCCTCCTCCTTGTAATACTTTCCTCACTTAATTTACAGGACATTTCTGTCTCTTGACTGTGCTTCTGCTTCAGTGTCTGCTATTTTTCAGAGTCATGGCTAGTTACTCCTCACTGCTTTGAACTTTTTGCATTGCAGTGCTCTAGAGTTGGCTTCTCAGAAATGTTATCTTCACCTGTGCTCACTTTCTAAGAATCATACACAGTTCTACCTATGTTTTGATTTTACCTGCAAATAAAGGAATCACACATTAATGTTTCAAGGTCAGTCCTCTCTCTGGACTCCAGGCTTATGTTTCATGCATACTCCAGATCACCACCTGGATCTCTGAAAGTCATCTTAAATTCAAATTCATGATACAGAACTAAGTCCCTGATTCCCTTTCCCTCAAATCCATTCCTCCCATAATTATTCCCATCCCAGGAAATGTCAACTCTATCCTTTCCCTTGCTCAGTCCAAAACCTTTGGAAACATCTTTGGATTCCTCTCACTCTCATACCACATTCATGGATACTGTCATTTCTACTTTCAAAAGGGACTGGGACCCCTCACACTTCTCATTCCCCTTCATATGTATCACACTGGTAACCCTCTTTCACCTCTGTTATCATCATAGCTTTTAACTGGACCCTCTGTTACTGCCTTGCCCCCTTATAGTCTCTCTTTGATGCACCAGAATGGACTTTTATGCAAAATTATGTCACTTCTCTGCTTAGAACCCTACAGTGGTTTCCTGTTGCACACACCCTATGACCTGCCAAACATTATATCACATTCACTCTTTAATCTCATCTCCTGTTATGGTATCTTTCCTGCAGAAGTCTCCAACTACACTAGCAATCTTGCAGTTTCCTGAACACAACAAGCAGAGAAGGAAAAGGGACTACCATGGACCCGGTGCTGACAGTTGTGCTCCCCTGAAATCCAGAGGCAGGGCAAGTCTTATTGCACACATTGTCCAAAGGGAGTGGTGTGGTGAGGAAAGATCTGACTGGTTGAGACACTCTGCTCAAAAGCCTGGTCTCCAGAGGCAGGGACAGCCATGCATTGGAGGGTTCCACCCTTAACACTTACCTACATGAACACCCTTAGTGAAATCATGACAATTGTCTGCCAAAAACCAACCAGCAGCTAACTTTCACACTTACAGATACATACAGACATTTTTTATTCATAACCTTGCACACAGGTAATTGTATGATTACATGTGTAGAGGGAAACATTCTCCTAAAACCATATGCAAGTTTGTGGGAGCCTATTTTGGGAGCCTAATATGGTGTTAGATGCAGGTTTTATGCACAAATATCAGGATATATACATACATGGAAGCACAAGAACACATATAGCTGATGCCTGCCAACACAGTCACACTCTTTACTCTTCAGGTTGGCCTGGTATGAGACATTAGGGAGTGGTGAGCACTGTGGTTGACTGCCCAGGCATTCATTTTCAAAATCTTTAAAACTATAGAGCAAATGAAACTTGTCTTCAAGATAAATCATGCTATGATGTGAGTTTTCCTACCACCTATACAGTTAAAGAAACCTGGGGTCAGACCAGAGATGGCAGTGGTATGAAGGTCTTTTTACAACAAAGGCTGAAACCAGCCCAGACAACTTGTCTTGTATATTCTAAGTTCCACTTTTTTATTTCTTTCAAGGCAAAGGTCCCAATCCCCACTCCTCTTCTCACTATGCTGTTGTAACTGACCAGCGGACCTAGACTATTAGCGTCAGAAGCTGTGGCTGGAAAAAGCAATAGAATGGGAATGAGGAGTCTTGGTTTGAGTCCTAAGGCTTCGACTCTCATACCCTTTGACCTCAGGCATTTCACTTCACTCCCCGAAGTCTTGGTTTTCTCACTTGTAATATAAGAGAACTAGGGTTGTGGGGAGACAGTATTATACTATATGATCTCCAAAGGTTTCATGCAGGTCTAACATTCTTGGAACTAGTAAAGCATTGTTTCATAGGAAACCCCCTAGCAGTCTTGCAAAGCCTTGGACATTCACCCTGCTAGAAGCTATTAGTCACAACATAAGTTTTTATTTAGCCAGTTGAAGGTGTGTAACATGGGATTGTGGTTGTCAAAATGGAAACCACTTGGGCCTTCACATAGGTGGCTGAAGAAATTTATCCAAGCAAAAGATAGCATCAGGTCCTGCACTAACAACTTTCTGGTTGGGAAAGACCCCCAACACCTGCCTTCATTCAGTGAGACAATTGTATAACTCACCTGCAGTAGTGTGCTGGTTAAAGGTAACGAGTTGAACTTGTAGCTTGCCCCTCTCTCACTACATAAACTCCTTTCTTCTCTCTGGAAGGAGTTCAGTTTCCAGCAGAAGTGATGACAGATAAACAGATTCCAGTTTGAAAAATGCTAAAACCTTGAAGGGAGTGGGGTATGTTGGTGGATAGGAGAAGTTAGATCTTTAATAAATCCCACAAATTATTCCAGGCAATTTGTTTACTGAGAATTTTTAACTCTCGAGTGTTAAGATTTTCCTAGATAATCATTTGTTTAATTCAGGTTTTCAAAGGCATTTACTTCAGACTCCTTTTATTCTCTTAATTTATTTTCTATTGCTGTTTTAAAAACAAACAAAAAATACTTAGTGACTCATTTAAAAAATATTATTGGTGAGGAGATGAAGCACAGTTTCAAAGAGTTACAAATTAAAAATATTAATTGACATCTGAATGGCAAGAATCCGTTTGCCTCAACTCTCTAAGCTCTAATGATGTTTGTGTCTCCAAGTCAAGTTCCAAAGTAACCATTATTCCCAATAGGTAAAATTCCTCTGGCCTCTGGTCCTGTTGAACCTTAAGGCTTATCATAGAATTGCTTCAAATTGCAAGAAATGAGCATGGAATGCTTCCCTACCCCTAGCCAGGGCCTGTTCCAGTTACAACCAACAATCAATAAAGCCTGGTGCTTCTCCCATAGTCCCAACCCTCTCACGCACTCTCACCACCTCATTGAGGGCTTTGGAATTTCCAGGATACAGTATACAAGTCTTCCAAAATCCCAGATGGAGCACCTCTCAGTCATAACTTAAGAAGATGCTCTCAGATCTTGACTCCCAGACACAGCCCAGACTCACTATGATCTTGAAGTGCCTTATGAACTTTAACCAATGGTCCATCCTGTCCTCAATCTCTGGTGCATAAACTGTTTCCCACGTCAAACACCAGCACAGGCTCTATGCCATCCAACACTGCATTGTTCCTTGACATGTATTTTTTGTTTGTTTGTTTGTTTGTGTACTCAACACATAATTGATGAGGCACTTTCTACATAACAGGCACTGCACAATAGACTGAGGGATGAACTGATTAGCACTTTGCCCCTTTGGTGACCTGTTGAGATATAATAATAATGGTCATACTGAGCTCTGAGAGTAAAATAAAAGTAGCAGTACACTCAGGAGGGGACAAAAATATTCCATTCCTTCCTTCCCCATCAAATTTTAATTTGTGGATCCTCAAGCCCAAATGATCCTGGAAGACCCCTGTCTGCATGAAGACATTTATTTGTGGCCTTTCATTTCAAGTAATTGAGTTTTGATATCTATACCAAACAAAGAAACGTCCAGACTCCCATCACATTAGAGCTTCCCCTAAACAGTTGCAACAAACAGGTTCAGTAAATGACCAGTTATAAGATTAATATGTTAAAAAATAGCTTTCCAGTGACTAAAATCCAGGTGGAAGGGCAAGGAAGTTTTATTTCATTACTGCATCTCCTAAGAAGTTTAGTAAGTTTCTGTTTCCCAAATATGCAAAAGCAATAATTTGCTTCTAGGGCAAGAAGCAATAATGTATGTGTATGGAATGAACTGACATTCATCTGAAGCTCAATAAAAGTTATTCCCTTCCCTTTGTAAAAAAAAAAAAAAAAAAAAAAAAAAAAAAAACCACAGTTGTCAAGGTGGGACCACAGAAAATGTTTGCTTTTCATCAATTCTTTAGGTAATTTTGAGCTTCATCTTGGGGCTGAGAATTTGGGTCAGGGCCTATTGAGAATAGCCACCTCAAAAGAGATCACATCAGGAGGTTCATAATCTGTTTCTATCTTTCAAGTATTCTTATTGCTTTTTCACATTTTTCTTTCAGTACCTTACAATGGAAATATGGGCATTTCATAAAATAGAATGAGATAGTCATGTGCACAGCATTATCAGAGCCACGCTTTGGAAAAATGGACTCTGATATTCAGGACAATATCCTTAGCAAAGGGCAATTTTGATTCTCAATCCCTGAGCAGCAAAGTGCTTTGCAGTCTAATGATCCAAGCTTACCTCCAGTTTTTCTTTTGACATCTGAAGCCTTGAACTGAGTCCAGTTGCAACCACTTTACAGTGATAGTTTTAAAATCCCTAACACACAATTCTATCAACCCTTACTCTTCAATCAGTCAAGTACCCTGCATTTCCAATCCTAGAACTTAGGCTGCCTCAATTCCCTGATATATAGAATGCTTTCAAATTTATAGTCCAGTGCCAAGTCTTGCTTCCATCCCTGATTTTTTCACTTTCTTAAGAATCAGAAACCAAGAAGAATTATGGGCCCTTTGCTGATCAGCACAGTGCTATGAGAATTTCACAAGCCAAGGACAGTGCAGACCCAGAACTCCTGTTTTATAAACTGTGTCAAGATTCAAAATCCATTTTCTTTTTTTTAATTATTATTATACTTTAAGTTCTAGGGTACATATGCACAATGTGCAGGTTTGTTACATATATATACACGTGCCATGTTGGTGTACTGCACCCATTAACTCATTATTTACATTAAGTATATCTCCTAATGCTATCCCTCCCCCCTCTCCCCACCCCACGACAGGCCTTGGTGTGTGATGTTCCCCACCTGGTGTCCAGGTGTTCTCATTGTCAAATTCCCACCTATGAGTGAGAACATGCGGTGTTTGGTTTTCTGTCCTTTCAGTAGTTTGCTCAGAATGATGGTTTCCAGCTTCATCCATGTCCCTACAAAGGACATGAACTCATCCTTTTTTATGGCTGCATAGTATTCCATGGTGTATATGTGCCACATTTTCTTAATCCAGTCTATCATTGATGGACATATGGGTCAGTTCCAAGTCTTTGCTATTGTAAATAGTGCCGCAATAAACATACGTGTGCATGTGTCTTTATAGCAGCATGATTGATAATCCTTTGGGTATATACCCAGTAATGGGATGGCTGGGTCAAATGGTATTTCTAGTTCTAGATCCTTGAGGAATCGCCATACTGTCTTCCACAATGGTTGAACTAGTTTACAGTCCCACCAACAGTGTAAAAGTGTTCCTATTTCTCCACATCCCCTCCAGCACCTGTTGTTTCCTGACTTTTTAATGATCGCCATTCTAACTGGTGTGAGATGGTATCTCATTGTGGTTTTGATTTGCATTTCTCTGATGGCCAGTGATGATGAGCATTTTTTCATGTGTCTGTTGGCTGCCGATCCCACAGAAATACAAACTACCATCAGAGAATACTATAAATACCTCTATGCAAATAAACTAGAAAATCTAGAAGAAATGGATAAATTCCTGGACACATACACCCTCCCAAGACTAAACCAGGAAGCAGTTGAATCCCTGAATAGACCAATAACAAGCTCTGAAATTGAGGCAATAATTAATAGCCTACCAACCAAAAAAAGTCCAGGACCACACAGATTCACAGCCGAATTCTACCAGACGTCCAAAGAGGAGCTGATACCATTCCTTCTGAAACTATTCTAATCAATATCAAAAGAGGGAATCCTCCCTAACTCATTTTATGAGACCAGCATCATCCTGATACCAAAGCCTGGCAGAGACACAGCAAAAAAAAAAAAAAAAAAAAAAAAGAGAGAGAGAGAATTTTAGACCAATATCCCTGATGAACATCGATGCAAAAATCCTCAATAAAATACTGACAAACTGAATGCAGCAGCACATCAAAAAGCTTATCCACCATGATCAAGTGGGCCTCATCCCTGGGATGCAAAGCTGGTTCAACATATGCAAATCAATAAACGTAATCCATCATATAAACTGAAACAAAGACAAAAACCACATGATTATCTCAATAGATGCAGAAAAGGCCTTTGACAAAATTCAACAGCCCTTCATACTAAAAACTCTCAATAAACTAGGTATTGATGAGACATATCTCAAAATAATAAGAGCTATTTATGACAAACCCATAGCCAATATCATACTGAATGGGCAAAAACTGGAAACATTCCCTTCGAAAACTGGCACAAGACAGGGATGCCCTCTCTCACCACTCCTATTCAACATAGTGTTGGAAGTTCTGGCCAGGGCAATCAGGCAAGAGAAAGAAATAAAGGGTATTCAATTACAAAAAGAGGAAATCAAATTGTCCCTATTTGCAGATGATGTGATTGTATATTTAGAAAACCCCATCATCTCAGCCCAAAATCTCCTTAAGCTGATAAGCAACTTCAGCAAAGTCTCAGGATACAAAATCAATGTGCAAAAATCACAAGCATTCCTATACACCAATAACAGACAGAGAGCCAAATCATGAGTGAACTCTCAAAGTCCATTTTCTACCCTATCTTGAGTTTATCTACCTGGCACTCAGTTTGCCTCAACTTCTCTTTAGACAACTGTCCTGAAGCCTTTGGCTGAGAGCCAAATTTATTTCTAACCCATGTGTAATTTTTTTTGCATATTTACTGTGCGTTGTGAAATAGATCTTTTATTTTATCACTATTCTGGTTTCCAGATATGTCCATTCCACTTTTCTTTGGTCTGTATCAAATAACTAAATTATCACTTAAAATTCTCCCTGTTCTTACATCCATATATTTGTAGTATCTTCTCAAATAATATTTGCAGTATATGTTGCAGAATTATTCATTCATATTATAATTAGTGTGTGTGTGTGTGCATGTGTGTGTTTCTACAATATTCATTCTCTGCTCCACCTCAAGTTTAGAGAAAAAAAGAGTAATTATATATATTTAAAATATGATTAATAGCAGTTGGATATACCATTGCTATTTATCATCTCATGTTTACTTGCATTTTCTTTTTCTTTCTTTCTTTTTTTTTTTTTTTGTTTTTTGTTTTTTGTTTGTTTTTCAAATTTTTATTCCTTATTTTGCCAATTTTGGCATATTTTGTTTCTAGAAATGCAGGTTCATATAGATTTTCATATTTACTGATATGTAAATTACTAATACATTTTTAAAAAGATGTAACACATATAATTATTTACAAACAGAAGAAAATACAAATAAGCAAATAGAAAAAACAGAAAAGAACGAGAAAATGTATATACCACGTTTGTTGACTAAAGTTCTATCTGGATCATCGTTTTCAAATTGCCTACATATTTTCTTTTCTGTGTTTGCTTAACATCTTACTTTCAGGAAAGAGTATTTTGCATTACTGAACTATAATTGTTTATTTTTTTCTCATATAGTTCCTTCAACTATTAATTATGAATTTTACAATATTTTCAACAAAAATTTGCTAACCATCACTTGTATCTTTTTGATACATTTTCCCTTTCATCTACTCTTATAGTAAATTTAGTTTGATTTTAAATGTCCTAACCTGTATTTCTTTTAGATTATACATTTTTTTCCAAACAAAAATAATCATTTTATATGCATCTTTCCTATAATAACATTAGAGGTTCTTGATTTTTATTCACCTTGACTATTATTTGAACAATGAGTTTAGCCTATTTACACGTATTATAACAATTCATGTATTAGGATTTATTTCTGAATCTTACTTTTTGTGTTTTCTACTTGCCATATTTACCTTTTGTATTCTTCAGGTGGTTCCTTGTGTGTATGGATCACAGTAAAAATGTTCCCTATTATCTTCCTAACCCTGAGAATATTTCTGCCTCCAAATTATCGGCACAAACAAGAATCCAACATAATCTCCCCTTCAGTCTCTTTTACCCCTAATATCCTCTACCTACAATACCATATGTAGAATTTTGGGCTGTATTTTGTCCCCCAATTAGTATCAGCCCTACCAATTATTAAGTATTGAACTTCACACAAGAAAATGAAATGTTCCCATGCTGAGTTTCCTCATTAGTAAAATGGACCATTTTGCTAACACACTCACCTCACACAACTTCTTGATGAATCATATAATTCTAAAGAAAGGAAGAGGTTCGTGCATAGTGATGTACCATGTATTAAGGCACGTACATTTTAATGCCTGGGGTCATATGTTTCCTAGTGATGTGGAAATATGGCTGATTAGCTTCTGAAAGAAGACAGCAAGCACTTGATAAACAGAGCAAAGATCTATTTTATAATCATTTACTACTTTCAACCTCTGGTACTGCCTAAGAAGGGAAGTATTGGTGTGGCTTATCACAGTTGTAGAAAGCATGTAGCACTTTGAATTTGGGGGAGCACCAAAAGAAAAACTTCACCTAGTTCATATTTTTCTGTAACCAATATACTAGTTTCTCATTGTATCTTAATCATATCATTAAAACAAAAACATGATGTATGAGCAGCTCTTAGTCTTGACTTACCACATTTTATGAAATCAGGTAATTTCAAACAGACTGCTCCTGACATTTGGAGAACTAGGAACAGAAGTATACATGGATAACTCCTACCTTCTCACTTCACTCCAACCACCACCCACTGCCGCAGACCTAGCTGGTATGTGTATGGACATCCATCCAAACATCCACACTTCATACCCACAGGCCCCAGGGCCAGCAGCAATTCTCCTTAAAGGGTTAGGGTGCCTTCAGCAGGATTGATCTTGGGAAAAGGTTCTCATAGACCCTGAAACAAACTTAAAACAGGTTGAGCAGAGAAACTTCTGGGTTCCAGATGCCTAAAATGTGTCTGAAAGAGAACATAAATACATATTCCAGTTGTTGACATATTTCATTGGCTCCAATGGAATCCTTGTTCTGGAGAAGGGATGGGCACAGCTGGGAACAGCAAGAGCAGACTCTTGAAAAGCATGGCATCTGGGACAGGGGTCCCAATAGCTCGCATATAAGGATATTATGCATCCCAGATTTCTCCAGAGTCATATTAGTTGGTAACACCAAGAGGAATCTTCTCCAAAACCATTAAGCCAAGTTTGTCCAACCCACGGCCCACGGGCCACATGCAGCCCAAGACGCCTTTGAATACAGCCCAACACAAATTTGTAAACTTTCTTAAACATTATGAGGTTTTGGGTTTTTTTTTTTTTTTTTTGCGATTTTCTTTTTTCAGCTCATCAGCTGTCATTAGTGTTGGTGTATTTATGTGTGGCCCAAGACAATTCTTCTTCTTCCAATGTGGCCCAGGAAAGTCAAAAAATTGGACACCCCTGCACTAAACTTTTATTTTATTGCCTCCTGGGGTAGCTTAGTGAAGAGATTTCCATGTGTAGTATAACAGAATAACCCTACGTATTTTGTTAGTTTTTGTTTTTAGACATCATGCGTGGAAATTTTGATCCATTAATTCTAAAGTAGATCTGAGAATATCTATCTTTAAGAATCTCATCTGCCTTTTTTTCTTTCTTTTCAGTGTGAGGAGTCATTAGTTAACTAGATTTTTTCTAATGGAGATGCTAAAAATCTCTGTTCTTTTTTTTTTTTTTAATTTATTTATTATTATTATACTTTAAGTTGTAGGGTACATGTGCATAACGTGCAGGTTTGTTACATATGTATACTTGTGCCATGTTGTTTTTTTTTTCTTGAGACTGACTTTTTGCTCTTGTTGCCTAGACTGGAGTGCAGTGGCATGATCTCAGCTCACTGCAACCTCTCCCTCCATGTTCAAGCAATTCTTCTGCCTCAGCCTCCCAGTAGCTGGGATTACAGGCATGCACCACCACGTCCGTCTAATTATTTGTTTTTTTTTTTTTTTTAGTAGAGATGGGGTGCCACCATGTTTGCCAGGCTTGTCTTGAACTTCTCACCTCAGGTGATAAAACCACCTCAGCCTCCCAAAGTGCTGAGCCTACAGGTGTGAGCCATCACACAGGGTCACATTTTCTGATATTTATTCTAAATTAGAATAAATATATTCTAATAATATATATTATTAGAATATATATTAGAATAATATATCTAATAATATATATTATATATTCTAATAAATATATTCTAATTTAGAATAAATTTATTCTCATTACTATTTATAAGAAATTTTATTTAAAATAATATTTAAGATTTGGATAAACTAAGAGTTCCAAGAAAAAATACACAAACAAACAAATAATTGAGGATAAAGGTATCAGACAAGAAGTAGCTAGTATGTGTGGCTCTCACAGGATGGAATGGAAGGGGTGAGTAAATACAACAACTTCAGCTGAAATATCAAGGTAGTCACATTGGGACTAATCAAGGAAACAACTTGACCCACAGAGAACAGAGAAAAGCAAGGTAAGATGATGACCCACCAGGGAGCAGCACAGAGCCAAGGAACGTCCCCAACCTAGGGAAGCAGTGAGTGAATGTGTGGCCCTGGGAAACCATGCTTCTCTCACAAATCTTTGCAGCCCTTGGGTCAGGAGATCCCCTTGTGAACCCACTCCACCAGGGTCTTCAGTCTGACACACAGAGCTGGTGAAGTTTATGCAGAGCAGCTGCACAGGCATGTGCAGAGACCGAGGAGCCTTAGATATTTGGGCTTTCTGGGCTCCCCTAAAAAAGCAATTGCAAGTCAAGCAAAGCAGGAACAGACCCCAGTACATGCCCTAGGAAAGAGGCTGAATCCAGAGGGCCAAGTAGCAACAGTCTACAGGCCCCACTTCCATGGCATCTCATAGGATAAGACCCAGTAGCTTGGAATTCCAGCCAGACACCGGTAGTAGTGTTACACCTCTCTGAGATAGAGCTCCTGTGGAGAGGGGCCAGGGGCCAACCTCCATCTTTGCTATTTGGGCAACTTAGCTGTTTCAACTTTCGAGCTTTGGAGAGTCCAACCCAACCCGGGGTGGAAGGGACTCCCAAGTACAGCACAACTGCTCTACAAAAATGTGGCCAGTCTGCTTCTTTAAGTGGGTCCTTGATCCCATTCCTTCTCACTGGGGGGGACTTCCCAACTAGGGTCTCCAGCCACCCCCACCACTGTTATCTGGCTAAATAGTTTTGAAACCTCCCTAGGATGAAGCTCCCGAGAGAAAGTGAACCACCATCTTTGCTGTTTGTGTGACAACCATTCCAGCCTTCAGGTTTTGGAGAGTCCAAGCTGACCAGGGGAGAAAGGGATTACCCAACACAGCACAGCTGCTATACAAAAACATGGCTAGACTGCTTCTTAAAACAAGTTCCCAATCCTGTTCCTCCTCACTAGGCAGGACCTCCCAACCAGAACCTCCAGCCACCCTTGAGGGTGTTCTTTGGCCAACAGAGATTTGAAGGCTTCCTCAGTTGGAGCTCCCAAGGGGAGGGGCAGGCCTCCATCTTTGCTCTTTGGGCAACTTAGCTGTTTCAGCCTTTGGACTTGGAGATTCTGAGGTGACCAGAGGCTAAAGCAGACCCCCAGCACAGCACAGCTGCTGTATGACAACATGGCAAGACTGATTTTTAAAGCAGGTCTCTGATCCTATTCCTCCTCACTGGAAGAGACCTACCAACTGGGGTCTCCAGCCAGCTCCTTCAGATGCATTCAGGCTGGCAACAGGTCCATACCTCCCTGGGATGGAGATCCCGGAGGGAGAGGCAAGTTGCCATTTTTACTGTTTTGCAGCCTTCAGTGGCAATACCTCCAGGTACAAAAACTCCAAGGTGACTAGCAACTGGAGTGGGCATCCAGCATACCACAGCAATCCTACCAAAAAATGCCTAGACTGTTACATTGGTGTCTGTTTCCATATCTCATCACCAGGCAAGTCTTCCAGGCCTGGGCGTCCACCTGCCAGAGATACTGAGCCAGTAGCAACTTTACAACTCCCTGGACAGAGTTTCCAGGGGCAACTGAAAGTCTTTCTACCACTGCCTCTGCAGTGGACCTGTCCTTGCTGCCCTTGGACTAACAAAGGAGCAAAGACCCTACCTAAGTGCCTTATCCACACCTCCAACAAGCTGGAGTTGACCCAAGAAGAGGAGGCCAGTTTGTCTCCAGTGGGTCCTACACACCCCCTGCTGCTCATCACCAGACAAGGAACCCCTGGCTTGGGCCCACAGCACAAACTCGCCATCCTGGGATGACTGCACTGCAGAATTGCTGACCCACATTTCTCTGGGGTGGAGCCCCCAGGAGACAAACAAAGCCAGCTGACATGGAGTCCAGAGGGTTTAGTGTGGGAGCATTTGTAGTGGAGCATGGCCAGGGACGGCCATCCCTCCTGCCTCAACTTGCTCCCATAAGAGACTTTAGACCTAGTGGAATGGTCAGATCTGATCTCTGCCATGCAATCTTGCACACCAGATGGGGCTGATCCAACCTGAGCACTCCTTGGTCTGCTGGACTCTTTCAGGGTTTCAGCCTGGTCGCTCCAGCTTACAGGGCAATCTTGGATGCCCTGGGGACACACACCATACTTTCTGCACTAGTAGACTGTGCCTGATGAGTGGAGAGTGCCAAAAATGTGGCCCCTATGGCACTGCGCAGCCTGCATATTCCCTCCTCATACTTCAGGTTTCCTCAAGTCCATGGCAACTCTCCACATCCCTTTGATGGCACCTGTCTGCACAAGTAGGTTTTGCTTCACATGCTCTGCCAACACACGAGATTACAGTATACCCCCGCCACCTCCACCGAACACCATTGAAGATGAAGCCTTAGTGGGCACAGAGCCAGCAAGCCCCACCCCCAGCAGCACCTAGCCCCTGTGCTAATGCTGCACAGAGAACAAGGTATCCTCCCACACCCCGAGTGATCACTCCTGCTTGCAGGGAACAAAGAAGGCACCCAGACCTGTGCTGGCCAGCAACCTTCCCCTAGCCAGTACCACCTCCACTGCAACAGTGCGCACAGTCTTCAGCAGGGGCTTTCTGCTCCCCACCTCCACAGCTGCCTAGGCTCTGCCACTGTGGTAAATGCCTGCAGGAAGGCAGGTACCCCTATATTTGCTAGCACTCTTGCTGCAGCTGCTGCACTTTGGGCCCCACAGCACATTGGACTACAAACCTCATGGAGCCAGAGAACAAAGTCAGGGCCCCAGAGTTAGCATATGCAGGCCAGGGGTTGGGAGCTGAGCACTGGCCCCCTAAAAGCTTTCAGAAATTAAGCCATTTGGCTGAATCGAACTTGTACCACAATCAAACCCTCAAGCTCATCAATAAAAGAAAAGAAACCCAGCCAAAGGTCAGCAACCTCAAAGATTGTAGGTACATAAACCCACAAATATGAGAAAGAATCAGTGCAAGAACGCTAAAAACTCAAAAAGCCAGAATGCCTTCTTTCCTACAAATGACCATGTCACCTGTCCAGCAAGGGTTCACAACAGGCGAGGCTGAGATGGCTGAAATGACAGAAGCAGATTTCAGATTATGAATAGGAATGAAGTTCATTGAGCTATAAGAGTACATTGTAACCCATTACAAGAAAGCTAAAACTTATGATAAAACATTGCAGGAGCAGATAGATAAAATAGCCAGTATACAGAAGAACACAACTGACCTGACAGAGCTAAAAACACACTACGAGAATTTTATAATTCAGTCACATGTATTACTGGCAGAATGAACAGAGCCTCCAAGAAATATGGAATTATGTAAAGAGACTGAATCTACGACGGACTGGTGTACCTGAAAGAGATGGGGAGAATGGAACCAACTTGGAAAACATATTTTAGGATATTATCCATGAGAACACCCCCAATGTAGCTAGAAAGGCCAACATACAAATTCAGGAAACACTGAGAACCCCAGTAAGATATTCCACAAGAAGTTCATCCCCAAGACACAATCATCAGATTCTCCAAGGTTAAAATGAATTAGAAAAATGTTAAAGGCAGCTAGAGACAAAGCTCAGGTCACTTGCAAAGGGAAGCCCATTGGACTAAAAGTGGACTTCTCAGCTAAAACCCTACAAGCCAGAAGAGATTTGGGGCCAATATTCAACATTCTTAAAGAAAAGAAATTCCAATGGAGAATTTCCTATCTGGCCAATCTAAACTTCATAAGCAAAGGAGAAATAAGATCTTTTTCAGACAAGCAAATGCTGAGGGAAATTGTTACCACCATATCTGTCTTACAAGAACTCCTGAAGGAAGCACCCAATATGCAAAGGAAAGACTGTTACCAGCCACTACAAAAACACACTGAAGTACACAGTCTAGTGACAGTATAGAGCAACCACATAAACAAGTCTGCACAATAACCAGCCAGCATTATGATGACAAGATAAAAGACATATCAATACTAAAGTTAAATGCAAATGGGATACATGCCCCAACTAAAGGACACAGAGTGTCAAGCTGGATAAAGGGCCAAGGCCCATTGGTATGTCACCTTCAAGTGACCCATCTCATGTGTAATGACACACCCAGCTCAAAATAAAGGGATGGAGAAATACCTACCAAGCAAATGGAAAACAAAAAAAGCAATCCTAGTTTCTGACAAAACAGAATTTAAAACAACAAAGATCCAAGAAGACAAAGAAGGGCATCACATAATGGTAAAGGGTTCAGTTGACAAAGACGATCTAGCCATTCTAAATATATATGCACTCAGCACAGGAGTACCCAGTTTCATAAAGCAAGTACGTAGACACTTTCAAAGAGTCTTAGACTCCCACTCAACAACAGTGGGAGACTTTAACACCCCACAGACAATATTACTTTGATCATTGAGACAGAAAATTAGCAATGATATTCAGGACTTGAACTCAGCACTGGATCAAATGGACCTGATAGTTATCTCCAGAACTTTTGACCTCAAACCAAAAGAGTATACATTATTCTCATCACCACATTGCACTTACTCTAAAATCAATCACATAATCAGGAGTAAAACACTCCTCAGCAAACATAAAAGAATTCAAATCATAACAGTCTCTCAGAACACAATGCAATCAAATTCAAAATCAAGATTAAGAAATTTACTCAGAACTGTACAATGACATGGAAATTGAATAACCTGCTCCTAGATGACTTTTGAGTAAATAATGAAATTAAGGCAGAAACCAATATGTTTTTTGACACTAATGGAACAAAAAGAAAACATACTAGAATCTCTGGGACACAGCTAAGGCAGTGTTAAGAGGAAAATTTACAGCACTAAATGCCCACGTTAAAAGTTAGAAGAATCTCTAGTTAACAACCTAACATCACAACCAAAAGAATTAAAGAACAAAGAGAAAACATATTTTAAAGCTAGCAGAAGATAAGAAATAACCAAAATCAAAGCTGAACTGAAGGAGATAGGCATTAAAAAAAAAAAAAAAAAAAAAAAAAAAACATTCAGAAGATCAAAGAATCCAGGAGCTGTTTTTTTTTTTTTTTTTTTGAAAAAATTAATTAAATGGATAGACTGCTAGCTAGATGAATAAAGAAGAGAGAAGACTCACATAAGAGTGGCATGAACCCGGGAGGTGGAGCTGACAGTGAGCCAAGATTGCACCACTGCGCTCTAGCCTGGGCGACAGAGCGAGACTCTGTCTCAAAATAAAAAAAATAAATAAATAAATAAATAAATAAATAAATAAATAAATAAATAGAAATGATAAGGGGAATATTACCACTGGCACCACAGAAATGCAAACAACCATGAGAAAATATTATGAATTCCTCTATGCACATAAACCAGAAAATCTATAAGAAATGGATAAATTCCTGGACACATACACCCTCCCAAGACTTAGCCAGGAAGAAATTGGGTCCTTAAACAAATCCATAATGAGTCCTGAAATTGAGACAGTAATAAATAGTCTACAAACCAAAAAAAGCTCAGGACCAGACAGATTCACAGCTGAATTCTACCAGGTGTACAAAGAAGAGCTAGTACCATTCCTGCTGAAACTATTCAAAAAAATGGAAAAGGAAGGACTCCTCCCTAACTCATGCTATGGGGCCTCCCTAACTGATGTTATTGGTCTGAAAACTTCAGACCAATATTCAGCATCATCCTGATGCCAAAACCTGTAAGGGACACAACAAAAAAAGAAAACTTCAGAACAGTATTTTTTTATGAACATCAGTGCAAAAATTCTCAACAAAACACTGGTACACTGAATCCAGAAGCACATCAAAAAGCTTATCCACTATGATCAAGTAGGTTTTATCCCTGGGATTCTAGGTTTGTTCAAAATATACAAATCAGTAAATACAATTCATCACATAAACAGAGCTAAAGACAAAAACCGCATGATTAGCTCAATAGATGCAGAAAAAGCTTTCAATAAAATTTAATGTCTCTTCATGTTAAAAACTCTCAATAAACTATGTATTGAAAAAACATACCTCAAAATAATAAGAGCCATTTATTGCAAACCCACAGGCAATATCATACTGAATGGGCAAAAGCTGGAAATATTCCCCTTGAAAACCAGCACAAGACAAGGATGCTGTTTCTCACCACTCCTATTCAACATAATATTGGAAGTCCTGGCCAGCGCAATCAGGCAAGAGAAAGAAATAAGGGACATTCAAAATAGGAAGGGAGGAAGTCAAACTATCCCTTTTTGCAGATGACATGATCCTATATCTAGAAAATTCTATCATCTCAGCCCAAAAGCTTCTTAAGTTGAAAAATAACTTCAGCAAAGTCTCAGGATACAAAATCAATGTGCAAAAATCACTAACATTCCTATACACCAACAAGAGTCAAGCTGAGAGCCAAATCAAGAATGAACTTTCAGTCACTATTGTCACAAAAAAGAATAAAATACCTAGCAATACAGCTTATTAGGGAGGTGAAAGATCTCTGCAAGGAGAACTACAAACCACTGCTCAAAGAAATCAGAGATGACACAAATGAATGAAAAATATTTCATTCATTCGTGGATAGGAAGAATCATTGTCTCTAAAATGGCCATATTGACCAAAGCAATTTATAGATTCACTGCTATTCCTATTTTTTAAAGCCATTGAGATTCTTCACAGAGCTAGAAAAACTATTTTAAAAATCACATGAACAGAGCTAGAAAAAAAACTATTTTAAAAATCACATGGAAAGAAAAAGAGCACAACTGGTTAAGGAAATTTTAAGCAGAAAGAACAAAGCCTGAGGCATTACACCACTTGAATTTAAACTAGTCTACAGGGTTACAGTAACCAAAACAGCATGGTACTGGCACAAAAATAGACACATAGGCCAATGGAACAGAATAGAGAATCCAGAAATAAGACCACACCCCTACAACTACCTGATCTTTGACAAACTTGACAAAAGCAATGGGGAAAGGATTCCCTATTCAATAAATAATGCTGGGATAACTGGCTAGGTGGATGCAGATGATTGAAACTGGACTCCTTTACATTATATACCAAATTAACTCAAGATGTATTAAAAATACTTAAATGTAAAACTGAAAACAAGAAAAATCTTGAAAGTCAACATAGGCAATGTCATTTGGGGCATAGGCACGGGCAAATAATTCATGACAAAAATGACAAAATAAATTACAACCAAAGCAAAAATTGACAAATGGGAACTAATTAAATGAATGAGCTTCTGCACAGCAAAATAAACTATCAGCAGAATAAACAGACAACCGAAAGAATGGGAGAAAATGTTTGCAAACTATGCATCTGAAAAAGATCTGCTATTCAGCATCTATAAGGAACTTAAATAAATTTACAAGTAAAAAACAAACTCATTAAAAAGTGGGCAAAGAACATGAACAGGCAGTTTTCAAGACAAGACATACATGTGGATAAAAACTGTATGAAGGAAAGCTCAACATCACTGATCATTAGATTAATGCAAGTCATAACCACAATGAGATACCATGTCACACCAGTTAGAATGTCTATTATTAAAAAGTCAAAAATAATCAATGCTGGTGAGGTTGTGCAAAAAAAGGGAATGCTGATACACTTTTGCTAAGAGTGTACATTCATTCAACCATTGTGGATGACAGTTTGGTTATTCCTCGAAGACCTAAAGACAGAAATACTACTTGATCCAGCAATCCCATTACTGGGTGTATACCCAAAGAGACATACATCATTCTATTATAAAGACATATGCATGCATATATATTATTGCAGTCACTATTCACAATAGTAAAGATATGGAATCAATCTAAATGACCATCAGTGATAGACTGGGTAAAGAAAATGTGGTACATATATACCATGGAATACTATGCAGCCATAAAAAAAAACCCAAAAATTACTTCCTTTGCAAGGACATGAATGGATTTGGAGGTCATTATTCTCAGTATACTAATGCTGGAGTAGAAAACCAAGTACCATATGTTCTCACTTATAAGTGAGAGCTAAATGATGAGAACACATGGACACATAGAGGGGAACAATACACACTAGGGTCTATCAGAAGGTGAAGGTTGGTAGGAGGGAGATGATCAGGAAAACTAACTAATGGATACTAGGCTTAATACCTGAATGATGAAATAATCTGTACACCAAACCCCTGTGACCCAAGTTTATCGATGTAATAAGCCTGCATATGTATTCCTCAACTTAAAAATTAAAAATAAATATATAGAAAAAAAGAAGTCAGTCACAAAAGACAATATAATGCATGTCTCCTTTTATATGAAATGTCTAGAATAGAATAATTTATGGATATAGAAAGTATACTTATGGTTGCCTAGGTCTCAAGAAAGAAGTGAATGGGGAGTGACTGTTAATGGATATGGGTTTTATTTCTGTAATGACTAAAATGTTCTAAATAAGATTGTGATGATGGTTGTACCAGTCTGTAAGTACACTGATAACCATTGAATTATACACTTTAAATAGGCCAGTAATATAGTATGTGAATTATATCTCAACAAAGCAGTTAAAATACAAAAAAAAAAAAAGAATAAAAGATTATCATCTTCCTTTACACTGGCTATTGGCTTGCTGACTGGTCTTTTCAAATCCTGTTGATTCAAATGCAAATTTATATGCATCACTCTGGGTTTGCCCTAGGAAATATTTGCTACGACCTTAAAACTTTGTATATCTTCTGACCCTGAAGATATTGTCTAGTGGAAATTATTGTAAGGCAATAGTCGTTTATGAGAACAAAGTTTTTACTCTCATAATGTTTATCACAGTGATACCCTGCAAAATTATGAAAACATTAAAACATATCATTTCTGTTACAAGCAGAAATGATAGAACAGCTTTAAAATGTAAATATATGTCTCCATGAGAAGATAGCAATAACTTAGAAAACAATGTGGAGACAGGATTAATCACCTTCCAAGTAAAGATCCCCTGGGCCATGAGTAATCAGCAACAATATCCAGGCAGTACAGTACTTTCCTTGGGCCTTGGGTTAGACACAGAGATGTAATAGCTTCAGATTTGACCCAGCACATTCCCAGCTCTGGTGGCTATGCAGAAAAGACTCTTTCTGCTTGAGGAAATATGAGAAAAAAGTAAAGGGGACTTTGTATTGCAGCTTGGATACCAGCTTGGACACAATGAGGTAGAGCACCAAGAGGGCAATTGGGGTTTCACATACCAGGCACTGGTTTGTGGAAGGCATTTATGAAACTTCCCTTGTACAGAGAGTATCTCACTTCCTGGAAGGGGGGGTTCCAGTCCAGGCAGTACTCACCATGGTCCTGGGATGGTGATGGCCAGAGAGAGAAACTCCACTTCTCGTGAAAAGAGGATGGAAGGGTAGGAATGGCTTTCTCTTGTGGCTTGGGTGCCACCTCAGCCACAGTAAACCAGGGTACCAGGTCGATTCCTAAGATTGGGGATTTCAGGATCTGGCTCCTGGATGACAATTCTGGACCTGCCTGAGAATGAGAACTTGCCAACTTGTAGGGATGGACAGATGCCTGGCTGGCTTTGCTACCTGCTGATTATACAGCTCTAGAGATTTGAGCAGACATAAGTGGTAGGTAGATCATAGTTACCATGAGCCTTGAGAGAGAACCAGCACCTTGCTGGCTTCAGGTTTGAGCAAGCACAGTTCAAGTGATGGTGGCCACAGGGTTTCTAATGTCCCTCCTCCCCAAGCTCCAAGCAGCTCTGCAAGACAGAGACTCCATTTATTTGGAAGAAAGTAAGAAAAGAGAACAAGAGCCTTTGCCTTGTAATACAGAGAATTCCTTTGGATTGTACCCAAGACCACCAAGGCAATACATCTACTACTCTTCAAGAGTCATGGCATTACTGAGCTTGGTGTATCTCCTAATGCAGATATGGCTGCAGTGGCCAGAAACTTAGATTACAAAACCCAAGTCCTTTCAAATACCTGGAAAGACTTTCCAAGAAGAATGGGTACAAACAATTCCAGTCTGTAAAGACTAAAATGAATAGTCAACTCTTCAATGTCCAGACATCATGGAATATCCACATACATAAACATCAAGACTATCCTGGAAACATAGCCTTACCAAACAGACTAAATAAGACACCAGGGAGCAATCTTAGAGAGAGAGTGACAGACATGTGACCTCTTTGAAAGAGAATGAAAAATAATTGTTTTGAGGAAAATGAAGAAAACTCAAGATATCACAGAGAAAGAATTCAAAATACTATCAGATAAATTTAACAAAAAGATTGAAATAAGTAAAAAGAGTCAAGCAGAAAATCTGGAGCTGAAAAATACCATTGCAGTACTGAAGAATGCATCACTCTCTCTTACCAGCAAAACTGATCAATCAGAGGAAAGAAATGGTGAGCCTGGAGACAGGTTATTTGAAAATACACAGTCAGAGGAGACAAAAGAAAAGAGAATAAAAAAGAATGAAGCACACCTACAGGATCTAGAGAATAGCCTTAAAAGGGTAAACCCGTGGTATTGATCTTAAACAGGAGGTAGAGAAATAGATGGGGATAGAAAGTTCATTCAAAATGATGATAACAGAAGACTTCCCCAAACCACAGAAAGATATCAATATTTAAATAGAAGTACAAGCAGATTTAACCCAAAGAAGATTACCTCAAGGCAATTAATACTCAAACTCCCAAAGGTCAAAGGATCTTAATAGAAACAAGAGAAAAGAAACAAATAACATATAATGGAGCTCCAATATTTCAAGCAGCATATTTTTTAGCAGAAATTTTATAGGCCATGAGAGAATGACATGACATAACATATTTCAAGTGCTAAAGGAAAAAAAATCATGCATCATTGAATAATATATCTAGTAAAAATATTTAAAGAGTTTCCCAGACCAAAAAAAAAAAAAGCTAAAGGATTTCACCAACAGCAGAACTGTCCTACAATTCTACGGCTAAAAGGAGTTTTTCAGTCTGAAACAAAAGGATGTTAATGAGCAAGAACAAATCATCTGAAGGTACAGAACTCACTGATAATAGCAAGTAAACACAAAAGCAAGAATATTATAACACTATTATTGGTGTATAAATTACTGATATCTTGAGTAGAAAGACTAAAACTAAAGCAATAAAAAATAATCACCACAACTTTTCAAGACATAAACAGTTCAATAAGATATAAATAGGAACAAAAACTTAAGAAGTACAAGAATGAAATTAAAAAGTGTAGTTGATATTGGTTATCTTTTTGCTTGTTAGTTTCTTTATGCACTCAGTTTTAAGTTGTAATTAGTTTAAAATACTGAGTTATAAGATAGTATTTGCAAGCCTCATGCTAACAGCAATGCACACACACACAAAAGCAAGAAATTGAAATACACCACCAGGGAAAATTATCCTCTAAAAGAAGACAAGAAGGAAAGAAAGAAAAGAGAGGATCACAAAACAACCAGAAAAAAAAATCAAAATTGCAGGAGTAAGACCTCACTTATCAATAATAACATTCAATGTAAATGGACTGAGCACTTCAATCAAAAGGCAAAGAGTAGGTGCATGGATTAAAAAAAGAGAGACCTAAGAATCTGTTGCCTACAAGAAACAAACTTCACCTATAAAGACACCCATAGAGTGAATATAAAGGATGAAAAAAAGATATTCCATACCATTGGAAACCAAAAAAGAACAGGAGTAGCTATACATATATCACACAAAATAGATTTCAAGAGAAAAACTGTAAAAAGAGATAAAGAATGTCATTACATAATGTTAAAGGGGTTGAGCCAGCAAAAGGATATTGTAAATATATATGCACTCAACACTGGAGAATCAAGATATATAAAGCAAACATTATTAGAGCTAAATACAGAGATTGACTACAATATAATAAGAACAGGAGACTTTAACTTCCTCTTTCATCATTGGACAAATAATCTAGACAGAAAATCCACGAGGAAACATCAGGCTTAATCTGCACTATAGATCAAATGGACCAAATAGATGTTTACAGAACATTTTATCAAATGGCTGCAGATGCACATTCTTCTCCTCAGCACATGGATTATTTTCAAGGATAAATCGTATGTTAGGCTAAAAAACAAGTGTTAAAAAATTAAAATTAAATTTTATATCAAGTATCATCTCTGACTTCAGAGATGAAACAAAACTAGAAATCAATAACTAGAGAAATTTGGAAACTATGCAAATACATGGAAATTTAAAAAATGTGTTTCTGAATGACCAGTGGATCAATAAAGAAATTAAAAAGGAAATCAAAAATTACTGAAACAAATGATAATGCAAATACAACATAACAAAACCTATGGGATACCACACATGCAGTATTAAGAGGGAAGATTGTAACTATAAGTGCCTACATCAGAAAATCAGAAAAACTTCAAATAAGCAACCAAACGATCCATCTTAAAGAACTAGAAAAGCAAGAGCAGAGCAAATTCAAAATTCGTAGAAGAAAGGAAATAATAAAGATCAGAACAGAAATAAATAAAATGGAAACAAATAAAATAATACAAAAGATCAACAAAATGAAAAGTTTGTCTTTTGAAAACATAAAAAAATTCTCAAACCTTTACCCTAAAAAAAGGAGAGAAAACTCAAATGAATAATATGAGAAATGAAAAAGGGGACATCACAACTGATACTGCAGAAATTCAAAGGATCATTAGAGGCTACTATGAGCAACTGTATGCCAATAAATTGGAAAACCTAGAATTGGATAAATTTTTAGATAATACAACCTACCAAGATTGAACCTAGAAGAAATCCAAAACATGATCAGAGCAACAACAAGTAATGAGATCAAAGCCATAATCAGTGTCTCTCAGCAAAGAAAAGTCCCGGACCTGATAGCTTCGCTGCTGAAATTTGACATTTAAAGAAGAACTAATACCAATCCTATTCAAACTATTCTGAAAAATAGGGGGATGAATACTTCCAAATTCACAGTACAAGGACAGTATTACCCTGATACCAAAACCAGACAAAGACACATCAAAAAAAGAAAACCACAGGCTAGTATTCTTGATGAACATTGACACAAAGATTCTCAATTACATACTAGCAAACCAAATTTAATGACATATTAATTATTCATCATAACCCTGTTGGATTTATCCAAGGGATATAAGGATGGCTTACCATATGCAAATCAATCACTGTGATATATCATGTCAACAGAATGAAATTTCAATTGATGCTGAAAAAATTTGATAAAATTGAACATCCCTTTATGATTTAAAAAAAAAAAACCTGAAAAACTGGGTACAGAGAGAACATACCTCAACACAATAAAAGACATATGTCTCAGACACACAGCTAGTATCATACTGAGTAGGGAAAACCTGCCAGCTATTTTTTTCTAAGATCTAGGACATGACAATGATGCTCACTTTCATCATTGTTATTCAACATGGTACTGGAAGTCCTAGCTAGAGCAGACAAGAAAAAGAAGTAAAGGGCATTTATATTGGAAAGGAAGAAGACAAAGTTTGTTTGTTTGCAGTTGATATAATCTTATATTTGGAAAAGTGTAAAGATTCCACCAAATCTATTAGAACTAGTAAACAAAATTGCAGGATACAAAATCAACATACAAAAATCAGTAGCATTTCTATATGCCAGCAGTGAACAATCTGAAAAAGAAATCGAAAAGGCAGTCTTATTTAAAATAGCCACAAATAAAATACCTAGAAATTAACTTAACCAAAGAAGTGATAAATCTTGGGAGAAAGATTTTACCTTACCTAGAGCTGAAACGGATTTATGAAGCTTAGCAAAATATAAAAGTAGAAGAAGTAATGGAAAGAGCCCTGTAGGCACTCCTGGTTTCCAGCTTGAGCTTGTGGAATTCATCCTTGTCTTTATCTCACAGGATTCCTTGGGGGTATAGCCACTGAAATTAAGGAAGGGCCACAGGGTGAAAGAAGCTTCTGGCTGAACTTTGTACTAATTTTGACCAAATGTGAATATTGTTGAGCAGAATCCAATGGGCAAAGGGGAAGTGCAAGCTTTTTCTTTCTTTCTTTCAGGGATACCAATAGGTCATAGTTTTGGTGTCTTTAGGTAATCCCATATTTCATGGAGGCTTGTTTATACTTCTTTATTGTTTTTTCTTTATTTTGTTTTCAGAGAGCCAGCCTTTGAGCCTTGAGGTTCTTTCCTCATCTTGGTCAATTCTGCTGTTAATACTGTGATTGCATTGTGAAATTTTTGAAGTTAGTTTTTAAGTTTTATCATATCACTTTGATTATTTCTAAAAGTGGCCATATTGCCTTTCATCTCTTTTACCATTTTATTGTATTCTTTAGAAGCCTTGGATTGGGTTTTGACTTTATCCTGAATTTCAAGGATCTCCATTCCTATCCCTATTCTGAATTCTATTTCTGTCATTTCTGCCATTTCAGCCTGGTTAAGAACCATTCCTGGGGAACTAGTGCAGTGTTTTGAAGGGAAGAAGACACTGTGGCTTTCTTAGTTGCCAGACTTCTTGATCTGCTTTTTTTCTCATTTTTGTGGGCTGATGTTTCTTCAGTAATTGATGTTCCTGTTTCTTTGGAAAGCATTGGGTAGATTTTTTTGTCTTCTTTGATGTCCTTAGGGGTTTGGCTGTGGTAGATTCAGTCAACAGACTTTGTTTCTGGAAGATTTTAGGAGGCCAAGGCTCACCTCAGGACTCCTGGGCCTCATGTACTAACCCTGGGGGGCTGGTATTAGGTCCCCACCTTTGTTCTTTGGCTTCTTGATATTAGGAACCTGCTGTACTAGAGGGGTTGATGTATTCCAAGGCTGCTGGTTACAACACTCCAATGGGTGGTGCCAATCAAACACTTCATTTGGTGGTGGCAGTGGAATCTATGCTAATTCCCACATGCCAGCAGTGGTGGAATCACAGCATTGGCTGGATAAGGGGTCTGGAAGGCACAGGGTTGCCAGCTTCCATGTGGGCATTTATAGTAGCAGTGGTGGTGGCACAGTATGTAGGAGGGATGGGGCTGCTGATGTCCATTCATGCATTCATGTTGGTGGCAGTGTTGGTGTGGAAGCATGACACTGGCAGATAGGAAGCTAGTGCCCTCCATGCACGCATTCACACAAGCAGCAGTGGCAACACAGGGTGGAGGCCAGGGCTGCTGGTCTCTATGCACACATTCATGCAAGCAATGGCAGTGCAGCAGGAGTGGGCAGGGTGTGCTCACATCCAGAGTAGTGGCATAGTGGGGTGCACACATAAATGCATGCTGGCAGGGAAGGGAGTTGAGGTCAACCAGCATGCACATGCACTGACAAAGCAATGTCAGGGGTAGCCGTGGGCAAATTTGTGCTATCAAAGGGGCACAGAGGAGGCCATAGTGGGGGGAATGTGTGGGTGGACTTGTGTGTACCAGTAGGAGCTGCTCTGCTGAAGCTCTGCAAAGGTCAGGCATGGTCTGTCAGTGCAGGAGCTGTGATGTGTGTCTCCAGGAGGCACTCCAGCTGGGCACCCAAGGCTGCACTGCAAGCATGTGCAGCCAGCCTGAGGCCCCAGCAAACAGGAGTTTCCTCAGGTTGGACCAGTCCTGACTCACAGGCAAGATCATCTTGCTCTGTTCAGATGCAACAGTTTCCCTAAGGCTAAAGTCTCCTAGGGGAGTAAAGGTGAACCTTGGGGGATAGACATCCCTGGCTGTACTCCACTGAAGATACTCACACCAAATCCTTTGGGTTCCACACTGGCTGGTCTTCTGCCTCTACCACTTCTCTAAGCAGCTCTGCCTGCCAGTACAAGTGTCCATGCAGATTATGGGGTCTCCTGCTGCCAGAATTCCAGAGATCCATGGCGTGGGTGGGTTGCTCTTCACCTGCTCAACTTACCTTTTCCCTGGGAGTGGTTGGTGGCCAGGAAAAACTCCCATTGCATGGAAGTCCCTTGCAGGGTTCCCAGCTTCCTTTCTCTATAGCCCAGCATCTGCATCTTCCGTCCATCAGTTCTCATTGTCTTCCCTCCAAAGTTCTGCTTGGAGTGTGCCAGTCTTCCCAATGTCCTAGTCTCTTGGTGGCAGATATTTCTCTTGGCTGCATTGAGTGAGCCACCTTGCCTCTAACTTTTGGAAGCCTTTTAACTAGATATTATCTCATTTTTGCTTTTGTTGTCTGTGCTTGTGAGGTACTACTCGAATCTTTGCCTAGTCCAGTGTCTTGGAGAATTTCTGTGATATTTTCTTGTAGTAGTTTTATAGTTTGAAGTGTTAGATAATAATCAGACTCAACAAATGGCAGAATTCACAATTAATGAAACGCGCAATAGTAGATCAATGTAACAATAACTTTAAGATAAATCTGATTTAAATATTGAAAGAGATGAAAAAGGGACTGTAATTTGTAAGACAGGAACAGGAATCTTCTTTAACAAAAAGGTATATTTTAAAAAAGAAACAACTGGAAAATTTATAAATGAAACAGGTATGCATTGAAATAAAACCATTAATAGATTGCTCATATATTTTGACAGACTCAAGGCTGAGTATTGAGTTAGAACACAGATTAGACAGGGGTCACATCTAATTCATCCCTGTACCCCAGTGTCTAATACAATAAGGCCAGCATATAACAAGCGTTTCAAAATTGCTTATTAAATAGAACTGGGTAAGTGGTCTTCAGATAGGCCGGACATCTCTGGGCTTCTCCAGTGTATAGGGGTTCCAGGGAGCAGGACAGCCTCAAGTGGAACTCCCTGAGGGCTGAGCTGAGCTGGGTATGGTTCCTTGTGGGTGGAGTAGGCAACAAAGGCTATCTAGAAAAGAGGTATTGGCTTTATCACTCACCTCAGGGACTAGCTAGTTTGTTCCCTCTCAGAGCTGGAGAGTGAATTCTCTTCATTCAGCACATGTCTGGCTACTATTCATCCTCCCTGTGTCAAAAATACTTAAAGTAGTGAAAACAGATCTTACTCAGTAACTACTAACAATGCTGAAAAAAGCTGAGCTCCATTCCAATTTTTGCAAAGGTGGTTTGGGCGTTTTAAAGGGAGAGTGATGTTGGGGGCTGAGTAGAGTCAGAGAAGTGAAAATTACAAAAGATTGGTCAGTGTAAATGCACTGTGTTTAGGCCAGCTGTGTTTGTTAGTCGGCAGTTATCAAAGTTAGGATTTGTCCTTCCACAGAGACTGGAAGACAGAGTTCCTATCTTTCTTGATTACATTTCAAAGGAATGGCTCTCAGGTCCTTGGGAGAGTCACTTCTGAATTGTAAGAGATGCATATTCACCGTAATAAGCCCTTTTTACTATGTGCTCTAAAAAAGGGAGTTCAGGGTCTTATCATCAGATTTGGGCAAGAACAAACAGTGTATTTTCCTGGCAGCATTGAACTTTCTCAGGCAGTCATTTTAGTGGGGTTTGGGGTCAATTATAGGAACCCAGCCTTAGGCTGTGAGAAACATGCAAGAGTTTAGTTAGATCTCTTACTACTACAGGGGTTTGGACAAAAGTGTTAGTTCTAGGAGTTCTGCAGTTCTCCCCTGTTAGAAACTATAAGGATGTCCATGGCTCTATTTATGTGAGGAAACATTATATAAATGGTTGATGTTAACAACCTGCCAAAGATTATTTTTCTTAGTCCCTCCCTCCTAGGCCTTTTGCAACCCCCACCCCCCAACATTCCAGAGAAAGGGGAGCAATCTTGTGTGCAACCAGCTCTCCACACCTGGCCCCCACAGCTGGATCTCAGGGTGATCTCCTTTACCAACTGGAATGATAAATACCTTCTTCCAGGACAGCAGCCCTCTTTATCTTGCAGAAGGGGGCAATCCAGGCTTGGTCCTTCGCCAGGGCACCATTTTCCTGCAGACTCTACAGGAAAATAAATTTGTCTGAACTGTGGCCTAAGCAGGTCAAGTCTTCAGTAGAGAGGTCAACTTTAGAAACAGTGGCTATTCTTGTGTCTTCCCTTTCTCTATCCTCCTTCCCTTCTATATTACAAAAGAAGTGAACACTTAGAGGACAGAAACTTTATCCTGTCTAGCCCATGCCAAAGAAGATGCTCTCAAGAGAAGAGCAGTTTGAGAGAGGCTGCTTGGACCTTAGGCCTCAGCTCCCAACTCCCTCCCTAACTCTTCCCCTTTAGAAAGGAAATCATCCTCACTGACTGATGCCCTGAGTGGCAACTAAGCAGGTGGTTTCCTGTAGGACACTGAGGTCTGCTTAAATAGACCACCCATAAGCGTCCATAAAAATATCTTGTGTATTGGAGTCTACAAATAATATATTCTTGATGCACCTAAACCTCACTAATTCATAACCACCTGGGGTTAACATTTGCCTGAAGTATTTTCTAAAGAAAACAAAGACTAGTGATTCTAACAACCCAGGAGTTGTTTGACTTCAGCTACCCAGGTGTTGATAAGTAGTAGTTTTAAAAGCAGTTGTATGGCATGGAAATATCACTAGACTAAGGTACAACTGGTTTGGGTCACAGTTCCGACATCATCAAATGGTAGATGTGTGACTGGGATTTTCTATCAATTTATTGAAAACAGCATTAAGTGGCCTAGAAAGATGTGAGTAACTTTACCAAGTTCACACAGCTAGTAAGTGACAGAAAAAGTACCGTCCAGATCTAGAGTTCTTAACCATTCCAAATATATTGTCCCATCCTTATCAGGTGCTTGTTTATTACTATGGTGTCTAGAGAGCAAGGGTATTAATATTTCAGGGTACACGTTTTCGCAACTATTTTTTTTTGGCAACTAGCTTCAAATCCTGCCTGCAGAGAATTCCTAAAGATATTGTTGAGCACTCACTGAGATGGAAAACAAACCTTGTTCAGTGAGAAATCTTACTGTCTGGAGATCCCCTCTAGGAAGAAAGAAGGAGACTGTGGGGGTCTTGTCTGAACATGAAAGACACTTATGAGTTGGTCTATATTGTCAGTATTGGAGGATTTAGGGGCAGCAATCCTTGGAGCAGGGGGAATTTCCTTGAAATCTAGCTCAGGTTTTCCTTGGATTGTATGTTTATTTCTGGATGGCTTGTGTGTGTATACAGAAGCGAATGGAGAGAAAGTGCAGGCAAGGCTTTTCTAACCACTCATCCCTGAAAGAGGGCACTCCTGGGACTCAGGAACTGAAAGTGATTATATTCTCCATCTTATCTCTCTAAGAAGGATCCAAATCACTGAAAGTGATTATATTCTCCATCTTATCTCTCTAAGAAGGATCAAAACTATGATCCAAATCATAGGTTAAAGAGGACTCTGGATGGAATATATACAGGATGATGAATCCATATCTAACCAATACCTATTCTGCAAGCCCCAATGTGGCCAAAACTTCAATACTTGTTGGATGTTGATGGCCCACAGTCTGCAAATGAACTCAGGCCTTTCCATCTTCCAAATCAGTTCACAAAGATAAGAAAGATATTTTGTCTGGTGTTCTAAAGGCTTAATAGCGACTGACTTATATTGTAGTAATTTGTACAGCATCCTCTGTAAGTCTTGTTTACCAGACACTCACTTCTACCCCTAAGTATTTCTTAGTGGGTGTTGATTCTAAATTGGTGCCTGAAGGATGGGAGTACTCAAATCTCTCTTGGTCTTCAAAGGAATGGCTGTGGCCACAGAGAGACTATACCTTTTCCTACACCATAGGCATGTGCCCTGCAAGTCTCACTCTTGTCACTTCTGGGAAACTGCATGTGGTCTCTGTGACACAGGACTATTTCCCACTTCTGTTCTTGCACTCTGAGCAACCCTGGGCAGGTCAGAAGTTCTTTCAGGTCATTGTTCGTTCAGGATTCCAAAAAAAATTACTTAACACTTCTGGAGCTCCAGAAAAGATGATATTTGACACTCTCTGAATGAGATAAGCAGATAAGGCTGGAGGCTTGAAGAGGTTCAGCTGGAGAAGACTTATAGGGCAGAGTAAGGAGATTGGACAGAAATGCATATTCCATACCAAGACAGCTCTCATGGAGCCCCAGTGGTGGAACAAGGAAGAGCCTGGAGAAATTTCAGCTTCACTTTCATTCTCCTGAGTGCTATCATCTTGCCTTTCCACTCTGACCATGCAGCCTTTCTTTGTATATCCCGAAAGTCAGAAAATTTGAGGGGGAACATTGGGCAGGCCTGGAGTGGGGCTCCTTGGACTCCAAGCCCAGCTCTCATTGACTGGCTGTGTGACCTTGGACATATTACTTAAGCCTCAGTTTCCCTTAGTGCTAAGTGGGACTATTAAAATGCTTCTTAGAGAAATAGTGGAAAGATTAGATCTAAGAACATGAAAAACCCAGCACAGTGCCTGGCGCATATTTAGTATTAAAACAATTTGCAGCATTACATTGATCATTGTTGTCCAGATGCTACATGTTCCCTGTGGCAGATTTCTGTCTCTCTTTACTGGAGCCCCCCAGAAGAGCTGACATGTTTGTGAACCCAGAAATTGCACCAATCCAAAAAGTCAGAGTAAAAAAATCTTGGCAACTTAACGTGCTTGCTTCCATCCCCTCTCCCGTCTCACAAGCATGTACAGGTTAAGAATGAGAGAATTGCTGTTTAGCACACAAGCAAGACTCTGCTCCAAGGTCCCAGATTTTGAGTTGGATACTCTCCCGCCTGACAACCCCTCCCTACCCCATTTTCAAGAACCCTTTCAGATCGGACTCTCCAATTACTCATTTTCTCGTTGCTAGAAGCCCTGCCCTTAGCATTCAGACTTTGGAATGCTACTGATGGGAAGATCACTGAGACTGGGCTGTATTGCCCTAGCAACCGCGGAGTGCGCCTGCGCAGTGGCATCCCCAAGCCGACAGCTCTAATTAGGCTTCTGCATCTCAGCCGGCCAGACTTTGGATACAAAAGGACATATCTTCCTTCTCCCTGCCACTCCTCCAGCGAGACAATTGTGTCGTTCTCTTCCTGAGGCTGATGAAAATGTGAGGAATGTCTTCCAACTCCCTCCCATCTGATAGGAGGTAGCAGATGGGAGTAGCCACCGGTGATCAGATGGATGAAAAAGGCAGAAAGCTGGCGTGTGCAAGGAAATGAAGACATAGATCCTACGCTACCGGTAGGCAGCAGCCCCCACTCTGTAATAAGTGATTTTCCATATGACGCTCATCCTTATACCAGGGCTCCCTCTCAGAAATTGTTACCTGCTGACTCTCTAGGGAACGCTTATGGGGAGCTATGAGCCAGGTTAGAAGCGGTAAGGGGGATCAGAATGAAGAGAGCCTAAATGCGAACACTCAACAGCTTGGGTGCTGAAATAAACTGCATTGGCAGAGGATCCCCTGCAGAGTTCCTCCAGGTATATTGTTCAGTCTGACTGAAGGTGCAAGGCCATTGTTGGCTCTCAAGAGTCACTCTGAGGATATGGGCCCTTGTTACCTCTGCCACAGACTTATTTCTCCTACTCCTCCCTTAAAGTCATTGTCTTTCTGAGCTATTTCAAATTCTTCATAGGTGCTTTACACACTGCCTCTGTCTTCACTAGCAGTCCTTCACTTCCTCTCCCCAACCTCAGATCTTACAATAGATGTCACTTAAGCACATCTTGTCCCCAGCCCTCCATACCACTTCATCCTCCCCACCACTATTCCTGACTAATTTCCCACTCATCCAGGCTTGACACCTCTGCACCTTCCCCAGACTTTCTTAGATGCCATCACCTTCCCACTATCCTTCCCAGCACTTAAAATCAGGAGTTATTCCTGTGGACTCTCATAGAACTCTGAGCTTATGCCTATTATGCAACTTTCCATAGCATAATATAATTGCTGGTTTACTTCCATGAGCCCTCCCCCTTAAGCCCTGGAGCCCAGCTGGGTCTTCTTCACTCTTATATTCCCAGCACACAGCACTGTTCTCAGAGCATGGCAGGTGCTTAATAAATGCTTATAGAATAAATGAATGCATAAGCATGGTGTCTAATTCATTATGCTTTTATTGCAAATACAGGTAAATGACAGTTATATGTATATATATATATATATATGGAGAGAGTTGTATATATGTATATAACTATATATAGTTATATATATATTATATATAGTTATATATATTATATATATAGTTATATATATATTATATATAGTTATATATATTATATATATAGTTGTATATATGTATACGACAGTAGACACAAAAGGAAAGCAATCACAGATCAGTGGTTTTGTGTTTGTGTGTGTGTGTGTTATTGTTATTTAACTCCTGTACCAGACCATTTTACTGATTATTTCAAAGATGTAAATATTATCAATACATTTTACAGAGATATCTGAACTTTTATACTGAAACAAGACAGGGATGGCAAATGAAAAATTCCATTTATAAATATTGATCATTAACCTAATTCAAGGGTATATTAAAAGGAAGGAAATACTACTAGAATTGGAACACAGACAGTCAGCACAATGTGTACTTCCCACCCAATCCCTCCCCAGATTCTAATTTAGAGCCCCAATGCCAATTTTACCAAGGCATCTTTAACGGATGCCACTCAGCTGAAGTGATACATATTCCCTAGACTTCACATGGGACCAAGGAAGAACATGGTAGTTGCCTCAGATTTGGCTCTGGCCTCCTCATCTTCCACAGCCTCCCTATATTGTTCTGGCCAGTCCTGTGGTCGCTTTCTGTAGAGCCTGGCCATGTACTCCAAGACTTTCATTTTGGTGGTTTCACGGTGAGCTCGAGGACCCCATAGAAGCTCATATTCAACTGGGTTAGAGTAGGACAGTGGCCTGCATTCCAGATAGCGCTGTCTCATAAGCTTACAGGTGATGGCATGCTTTCTCCCTACATCCACACTAAATCTTCGAAGCAAGTTCCAGACATTGGCCTCTTTGACACGGTTGCCCATCAAGAATATCAAACCTAGGATTGGCATTACATATTCTTGAGTGGGTCTCCCCAGGCTCTCTAGCATCACTTGCTCTTCCTCTGATTCTGGTTGCTGGACAAGGAGGTAGATGTGCTCACTGGTATCAACCTCAATCAGAGACAACCCATAGAACATATCAAGAATTAGAGTAGCTCTATTGAGGATATTTGGGAACACATCCTCAAATTCTTTGCCAGTGTGAGCCAATAGCTCATCCTGATGTATAGGCAGCAACTCCTCAGAGACACTAATAGCCAACTGGACCAAATCATTTGCCTTATCATTCATAGTGTCCTCCGACCAGAACTCTAAGCCAGCAGTCAGGCTTCTTTCTTTGGTTTTGTCAGCTTCCAGGGCCTTGTTATATTCTTCTGGCCAGCTCTGGGGTTCTTCATCATGGGCATCTGACACAAACTTCAGGGCTTCCATCTTTGTGATTTCACTATGGGCTCTAGAGCCCCACAAGAACTCAAATTCAAGGGGATTAGTGCCATACACCGGCCAGTACTCCAAGAATCGCATGCGCACAAAGTCAGTGGTGAGGAGGTTCCTTGTGTTCCCAAAGAGGTTATTGATCCTCTGAGGCTTATCCCACATATCAACTTTTAGCAGCAGGTCCCAAATGGATGCCTCTCTTGCTCGGTTCCCATTCAAGAGGATGTGGCCTAGGACTAGGGCCAGGAGACTTGCTTTTGGCATATCCAAGGACTCCACTATCCTATCGGTGATCTGGGAACCCCGTTTGCTGACTAAATTGTATGTGTCAGCCTGTGGATCAATAACTCTCAGGTTCAACCCAAAGACCCGGTCCAGGTGAGCTGAGGCTCGTCTGAGGATCTCAGGGAACTGATCTGAGTACTCTCTGAGAAACTCCAGCATCTCGGACTGCTGAATAGACCCCTCCTTCTGGCTTTTCATTCTCATGAAATTCACCAAAGCAATCGACCTGTCTTCTAGAGGGTCGTGGACCCTGAGCGCCCCCAAACGTCTGGACTGCTCGTCGATCAGGACTTCCAGGTCATTCGTGTCCTGAACGGCCTGGCAAGTGTTGACACACTGAGGGTTGATTGGTGCCTGAGGGCACTGGGGGACATCAACGACTAGCATGGGGGTGGGGGGCCCGGAGGCGTTAGTAGCTTGTATTTCACCTCTGCCGTCGCTGTAATCTGCAGTGATCTCTGCGTTACAGCGGCGTGCATTCTGGCTTACCAGAGACATGGTTCCAGGAGACAGGAGGGGGAAGGGTGAGATCAGCGATCAGTCGGAGAGAGGACCGTAGCAGTGTTGGTGCCTCGGCACAAAGCTGAAGCCCGAGACCCTGGAGCTGGAAGGATCAAAAGTGATATCTGGTGTGAAAAGCGATCTTTCTACACAAGCGCTGGCCAGCAACGACTGCAAGCCTCAGAACGTTATTTTGCCGCAGCCTACGCAGGCGCAGTCAGGCTTTGCATCGTAGTGGCCACGCCCCATTCCCTGTCTTCCTTGCCTTGCCTCTCATTCCCTCCCCCTCACCTCTGAAGGGCAGGCTAGGCTGGTTGAAGTGGTTGCTGCTGAACTTGAACTTGTTAGAGAAGAGAATTCAAGAAAGGGAGTAACAGATACAGCAAAAGGGTCAAGGGATGAGGAGCGTTCAGTGATGCTCCCTCCACTTGAAGTTTTTCTGTGGGGCATAAAGCACCATGCTATCAGGTGGTAGAGGATTCAGAGAGGAAGAGGAGGAGCAGAAGGTGGAGGAAGGGAGGAGGAGGAGGAGGACGCTAACGATGAGAATTATTTTACAGACTCGTTAAAGCATCCATTCACTCAACAGATATTTACTGACCACATGCCACATGCCAGGCACAGTGCTGTATATCAGAGTACAAACATAGTGATTTTTCCCTTTTTGTGTGGTGCTTACATTCTGAGATAGGTTCAAACAATGGTAATAATAATGAGAGATAGCCCTTATGGAGCACTGACTATGTGCAGGCACTGTTTCTGGTGCTTTCACTTTCCTCGTACTAATTCATATAATGCTAGCTGTTAGGTAGCTACTCTTAATGATCCTTATTTTACAGATGAGGAAACTGGTTCATGGAGGTAAATGTACCTGTCCAAAGTCAAGCAGCAATAAAAGAAAGAGACCACTCAGGTCTGTCAGTCTCAAGCATATTACTTTCTCTCACACCATCTGATCTTTAACCTTATTTATTAAACATGACTCATAAAATAGATGCTCTGGTGGAGGGTCAATTAACATGTGATACAAATGCAGAAGTAAGTAATGAATTACAGCTTAGTCTGGGGTATGTTAAATTGTGGACAGTTTCCAATAAAGCCTCAAGAAGAAGTTGAACTCTAAGTGATGAATACATGGGAAGGGTTTTAGTAGTATTCTAACCTGAAGTAACAGCAACAGGAAAGGCCTAGAGGAGTGTAGTTACAAGTTTGTGTAACAGCCACTCTCCAGGGTGACTAGAGCCAGAGTGCACTAGAATGGGTGGGAGATGAGGATGAAGGTTGCTAGACAGTAAGGACTGGATTTTCTATTCTTCACTTAGTAAGTCAAAGTTTGTTGTGGCCCCACAGGGCAGGAATGGCCGCATCAGAATAGAAGCTATTTATTCAGAGGGTTTATGTATGTGTATGCATGCCAGCACACATGTGTATTTGGGGAGGCATAATCCAAACACTTTATCCAGGAAGAGGTGAGTCAGCTGCTTTATTTTCTGAGAGCTCTACTAAAATAATTGGGCTAAAACATAGCTGTAATCCTAGACTTCAGTCACCAAGTTGAAGACTATGATGGTTGCATTTTTCAGTGGGGCATTGGAAAGATAAAAGATTTATATAGGGTTGCCATCTGCAGTTACAACTGAAATTCTTCCTTAAATTCTTGATGGTAATGAATACTGTTACATTCCACAGAATATTACATTCAGTAATCTTATGCCCTGGAATTCTTTCAGAGGCCACTGTCTTCACATGTGGGGGTTACTCACCTCTGAAATTGTCTACATCCCAGATGCTTTCTTCAGTACTGAAGTAGGTAGCTCAGGGCCACGAATTTAGTCAAACTAGGCTAAAGAGATCAATGTTTTCACAAATGAATGTGCATGTTCTCATTGTTTAACTCCCACTTATGAATGAGATCATGCAGCGTTTGGTTTTCTGCCCCTGTGTTAGTTTGCTGAAGATGATGACTTTCAGCTTCATCCATGTCCCTGCAAAAGACATGATCTCGTTCCTTTTTATGGCTGTGTAGTATTTTATGGTGTATACATACCACATTATCTTTATCCAGTCTATCATTGATGGGCATTTGGGTTGGTTCCATGACTTTGTTACTCTAAATAGTGCTGCAATAAACATACATGTGCATGTGTATTTATACTGGAAAGATTTATATTCCTTTCGGTATATACCCAGTAATGGGATTGCTGGATCAAATGGTATTTCTGTTTGTAGATCCTTAAGAAATCACTAAACTGTCTTCCATAATGGTTGAACTAATTTACATTCCCACCAACAGTGTAAAAGTGTTCCTATTTCTCCACAGCCTCGCCAGCATCTATTGTTTCTTGAGTTTTTAATAATCATCATTTTGAGTGGTGAGATATGGTATCTCCTTGTGGTATTGTCTTATTGACTTGCATTTTTTTAATCATCAGTGATGTTGAGCTTTTTTTATATATATGTTTTGGTCACATAAATGTCTTCTTTTGAGAAGTGTCTGTTCATATTCATTTTGGCCGCATAAATGTCTTCTTTTGAGAAGTGTCTGTTCATATTCATTTTGGCCAGATAAATGTCTTCTTTTGAGAAGTGTCTGTTCATATCCTTTGCCCACTTTTTGATGGGGTTGCTTGTTTTTTTCTTGTAAATTTGTTTAAGTTCCTTGTAAATTCTGGATATTAGACATTTGTCAGATGGGTAGATTGCAAAAATTTTCTCCCATTCTGTAGGTTGCGTGTTTACTCTGATGATAGTTGCTTTTCCTGTGCAGAGCCCTGTGCAGTTCAATTAGATCCCATTTGTCAATTTTGGCTTTTGTTGCAATTGCTTTTGGCAATTTTGTCATGAAGTCTTTGCCCATGCCTGTGTCCTGAATGGTATTGTCTAGGTTTTTTCTAGGGTTTTTGTGGTTTTGAGTTTTACATTTAAGTCTTTAATCCATCTTCAGTTAATTTTTGTATAAGGTGTAAGGAAGGGGTTCAGTTTCAGTTTTCTGCATATGTCTAGCCAGTTATCCCAGCACCATTTATTGAATAGGAGATAATTTCCCCATTGCTTGTTTTTTTTCATCTTTGTCAAAGATTAGATGGTTGTAGATGTATGGTGTTACATATGTGGTCTCTGTTCTGTTCCATTGGTCTATATGTCTGTCTTGGTACCTGTACCATGCTATTTTTGTTACCATAGCCTTGTAGTATAGTTTGAAGTTCGGCAGCATGATGCCTCCAGCTTTGTTGGTTTTGCTTAGTGTTGTCTTGGCTGTGTGGGGTCTTCTTTGATTTCATATAAAATTTAAAGTAGTTTTTTTCTAATTCTGTGAAGTATGTCAATGGTAGTTTGATGGGAATAGCACTGAATCTATAAATTGCTTTAGGCAGTATGGCCATTTTCATGATATTGATTCTTTCTATCCATGACGATAGGATGTTTTTCCATTTGTTTATGTCCTGTCTTATTTCCTTGAGCAATGGTTTGTAGTTCTCCCTAAAGAGGTCCTTCACATTCCTTGTTAGTGGTATTTCTAGGTATTTTATTCTCTTTATAGCGATTGTGATTGGGCGTTTATTTATGATTTGGCTCTTTGCTTGTCTATTGTTGGTGTAAAGGAATGCTTGTGATTTTTGCACATTGATTTTGTATGCTGAGACTTTGCGGAAGTTCCTTATCAGCTTAAGGAATTTTTGAGCTGAGACAGTGGAGTTTTCTAAATATAGAATCATGTCGTCTGCAAACAGAGACAATTTTACTTCCTATTTAAATACACTTTATTTCTTTCTCTTGCCTGCTCCCTGGCCAGAACTTCCAATACTATCTTGTATAGGATTAGTGAGAGAGAGCATCCTTGTCCTCTACTGGATTTGAAAGGAAATGCTTCCAGCTTTTGCCCATTCGATATGATATTGCTGTAGGTTTGTCATAAACAGTTCTTATTATTTTGAGATATGTTCCATCAAAACCTAGTTTATTAAGTTTTTAACATGAAGGATGTTGGATTTTATCAAAGGCCTTTTCTGCATCTATTGAGATAATCATGTGGTTTTTGTCTTTGGTTCTGTTCTTGTGATGACTTATGTTCACTGATTTGCATATGTTGAACCAGCCATCCATCCCAGGGATGAAGCTGACTTGATCATGGTGGATAAGTTTTTTTATCTGCTGCTGGATTCAGTTTGCCAGTATTTTTTTGAAGATTTTCACATCGGTGGTTTTTAGGAATATTGGCCTGAAGTTTTTTGTTGTTTTTGTGTCTCTGGATGGTTTTTGGTATCAGGATAATGCTAGCTTTATAAATTGAGTCAAGGAGAAGTCCCTCCTTTTCAATTGTTTGGAATAGTTTCAGAAAGAATGGCACCAGCTCCTCTTTGTACCTTTGGTAAAATTCAGCTGTGAATCTGTCTTGCCTTGGGCTTTTTTTAGTTGATAGGCTATTAATTACTGCCTCAATTTTAGAAGTTGTTATTGGTCTATTCAGGGATTTGACTTCTTTCTGGTTTAGTGTTGGGAAGGTGTCTGTGTCTAGGAATTTATCCATTTCTTCTAGGTTTTCTAGTTTATTTGTGTAGAGTTGTTTATAGTATTCTCTGATAGTAGTTTGTATTTCTGTGGGGTCAGTGGTGATATCCCTTTCACTATTTTTTATTGTGTCTACTTGATTCTTGTATTTTTTCTTCTTTATTAGTCTAGCTATCAATCTATCTATTTTGTTATTTTTTTTTTTTTTCAAAGAAACAGCTCCTGGATTCATTGATTTTTTTGGAAGGTTTTTCATGTCTCTATCTCCTTTAACTCTGTTTCAAACTTAGTTATTTCTTGTCTTCTGCTAGCTTTTGGATTAGTTTGCTCTTGCATCTCTAGCTCATTTAATTGTGATGTTAGGGTGTTGATTTGAGACTTTCTAGATTTCTGATGTAGGTATTTAGTGCTATAAATTTCCCTCTTAACACTGCTTTAGCTGTGTCCCAGAGATTCTGTTAACATTGTCTCTTAGTTCTCATTGGTTTCAAAGAACTTCCTTATTTCTGCCTCAATTTCATTATTTACCCAGGAGTTATTCAGGAGCAGGTTTTTCAATTTCCATGTAATTGTGTGGTTTTGCATGAGTTTTTAAATCCTGAGTTCTAATTTGATTGCATTGTGATCTGAGAGACTGTTTGTTATTATTTCAGTTTTATTTTTTTTTTTTGCATTTGCTGAGGAGTGTTTTACTTCCAACTATGTGTTGATTTTAGAATTAGTGCCATGTGGCACTGAGAAGAATGTATAATCTGTTGATTTGGGGTGACAAGTTCTGTAGATATCTATTAGGTCCACTTGATTCAAAGCTGAATTCATGTTTTCAATATCCTTGTTAATCTTCTGTCTCATTGATCTGTCTAATATTGACAGTGGGGTATTAAAGTCTCCTTCTATTATTGTATCAGAGTCTACGTCTCTTTGTAGGTCTCTAAGAACTTGTTTTATGAATCTGGGTGCTCCTGTATTGGGTGCATATACATTTAGAATAGTTAGCTCTTCTTGTTGTGTTCCCTTTACCATTATGTAATGCCCTTTTTTGTCTTTTTTTAATCTTTTTATCTTTGTTGGTTAAAGTCTGTTTTGTCAGAGACTAGGATTGCAACCCTTGCTTTTTCTTCTTTTTGCTTTCCAGATGCTTGGTAAATATTCCTCCATCCATTTATTTTCAACCTATGTATGTCTTTGCATGTGAGATGGGTCTCCTGAATACAGCACACTGATGGGTCTTGACTCTTTATCCAGTTTTCCAGTCTGTCTTTTAAATGGGGCATTTAGCACATTTACCTTTATGGTTATTATTGTTATGTGTGAATTTGATTCTGTTTTCATTATGCTATCTGGTTATTTTGTACATTAGTTGATGCAGTTTCTTCATAGTGTAATTGGTCTTTATTTTTTGGTGTAGTTTTTCAGTTGTTGGTGCCTTTTTTCTTTCATATTTATTGCTTTTCTCAGGAGCTCTTTCAAGGCAGGTCTGTTGGTAACAAAATCCCTCAGCTTTTGCTTGTCTATAAAACGTTGTATTTCTCCTTTGCTTATGAAGCTTAGTTTGGCTGGATATGAAATACTGGGTTCAAAATTATTTTCTTTAAGAATGTTTAATATTGGCCCTCAATCTCTTCTGTCTTTTAGAGTTTCTGCTGAGAGGTGAGCTGTTAGTCTGATGGGCTTCTTTTTGTAGATGATCTGGCCTTTCTCTCTGGCTGTCCTTAATATTTTTTCCTTTATTTCACCTTTGGAGAATCTCATGATTTTGTGTCTTAGGGTTTATCTTCTCGTGGATTATCTTAGTGGCGTTCTCTGTATTTCCTGAATGTGCATGTTGGCCTGTCTTGCTAGGCTGGGGAAATTCTGCTGGATAATATTCTGAAGTGTGTTTTCCAGCTTGTTTGCATTGTCCCTGTCTCCTTTAGGTACTCCACTCAATCATAGGTTCAGTCTTTTTATGAAGTCCCATATTTCTTGGAGGCTTTGTTCATTCCTTTTTATTCTTTTATTCCCTAATCTTGTCTGCATGTCTTATTTCAGGAAGGTGGTCTTCAAACTCTGATATTGTTTCTTCTGCTTGGTTTCTTTGGCTGTTGATACCTGTGTATGCTTCACAAAGTTATCATCTGCCCTAACCTTTTATCAAGGTTCTTAGCTTCTTTGCATTGGACTAGAACATGCTTCGTTACTCAGTGGAGTTTTTTATTACCCATGTTCTGAAGACTACTTCTGTCAATTCATCCATCTCATCCTCCATCCAGTTCTGTGCCCTTGCTGGAGTGACACTGCAATCATTTGAAGAATGAGAGGCAGTCTGTTTTTTGTGTGTTTTCAGTGTTTTTTTTTTTTTTTTTTTTTCACTGATTCTCTCTCATCTTCATTAGTTTGTCTACTTTTGATCTGTGAGGCTGCTGACCCTTGGGTGAGGTTTTTGTGGGGACTTCTTGTTGTTGATGCTGTTGTTGTTGCTTTCTATTTGTTTGTTTTTCTTTCAGTTGTCAGGTTCCTCTTCTGTGGGGCTGCTGTGGGTCGCTGGGGGTTCACTTCAGGCCCTATTCACCTGGTTTGCTCTTGCACCTGGAGATGTCACTAAAGGAGTGTGGAGAACAACAAAATTGGGTACCTGCCCCTTCTTCTGGGATCTCTGTCCTCAAGGGGCACCAACCTGATGCCAGTAGAATTGCTTCTGTCTGAAAACCCCTGTTGGAGGTCTCACCTTTTTGGGTGGCATTTAACAAAGCACTTCGACTGTTTCTTAGTAGGGTTTGTGCCTCACTAAGGGGAAACCCACTCATCTGGGCTGCCCGGTTTCCTCAGAACTACCAGGAGGAAAGGCTAAGTCTGCTGGTTTGCAGAGACCACGGCCACTCCTCCCCCTATGTGCTTAGGTTCAGGGAGATCTGGGTTCTGTCCCTGAGCCTCTGGCTGGAGTTGTTTCTAGTCAGCCATCTTAGCCCTGCCCCCACGGTGAACTCATTTTTGACAAAGGTGCCAAGAACATACACTGGGGAAAGAATAGTCTTTTCAATAAATGGTGCTGGGAAAACTGGATATCCATATCCAGAAGAATAAAACTAGACCTGTGTCTCTCACCATATACAAAAATCACACCAAAATCAATTAAAGACTAAAATCTAAGACTACCAGCTGTAAAATTCTTAAAGTAAACATTGGAGAAATTCTCCAGTATATTGGACTGGACAAGAAATCCTGAGTAATATGCACAAGCACAAGCAAACACAACCAAAACAGAAAAATTGAATCACATCAAGTCAAAGAGCTGCATAATGAAGGAAATAATAAACAAAGTCAAGAAACAATTCACATAATCTGAGAATATGTTTTCAAACTACCCATCTAATATGGGATTAATAACCAGAACGTATGAAGAGCTCAGACAACTCGATTGGAAAAATATCTAATATTCCAATTATGAAATTGGCAAAATATATGAATAGACATTTCTTGAAATAGGACATACAAATGTCTAACATGTATGTGAAAATGTGCTCAATATCACTGATAATCAGAAAAATGAAAATGAAAATTTCAGTGAGATATTATCTCACCCCAACTGAAATGGCTCTTATCCAAAAGACAGGAAAACAAATCCTGGTTATAATATTTAGAAAAAAAAAAAACACTCTCATACACTGGTGGTGGGCATGTGGATTAGTACAAGCACTATGGAGAACAATTTAGAAGTTCCTCAAAAAAAAAATAAAAATGGAGGCAACATGAAATCCAGCAATCACACCCCAAGATATATACTGAAAAGAAAGAAAGTTAGTATATGAAGAGATATCTGTACTCTCATGTTTACTGAAGCACAGTTTACAATGGCCAAGATTTAGAAACAATCTAAGTGTCCATCAACAGAAGAATGGACAAAGAAAATGTGGTACACCACCATCTGATCTTTGACAAAGCTGACAAAAACAAGCAAGGGTGAATCGACTCCGCATTCAATAAACTGTGCTGGGATAACCGACTAACCATATGCAGAAGATTGAAAGTGGACCCCTTCCTACACTATGTACAAAATTCAGCTCAAAATGGATTAAACACTTAACTGTAGAACCCAAAACTATAAAAACTCTGAAAGAAAACCTAGACAATAGCATTCGAGACATAGAAACTGACAAACATTTTATGATGATGATGCCCAAAGCAAATGCAATAAAAGCAAAAATTAACAAATGAGATCTAATTAAACTAAAGAGTTTCTGCACAGCAAAGGAAACGATCAACAGAGTAAACAGACAACCTAGAGAATGGAAAAAATATTTGCAGACTAAGTATCCAACAAATGCATATAAAGCATCTATAAGGAACTTAAATTTACAAGAAAAAAAAATAAGCAACACCATTAAAAAGTGGGCAATGGACATAAACACTTTTCAAAAGAAGACATACATTCAGCCAACAATCATATGAAAAAATATCTTAATATCACTGATCATTAAAGAAACGCAAATCAAAACAACAATGATATACTATCTCACACCAGTCAGAATGACTATCAGTTAAAAAGTCAAAAACTAACAGATGCTGCCAAAGCTGCAGAAAAAAAGAAATTCTTATGCACTGTTGATAGGACTGTAAATTAGTTCAACCATTGTGGAAAGCAGTGTGGCGATTTTTACAGAGCTAAAAATAGAAGTGTCATTTGATCCACCAATCTCATTATTGGGTATATACCTAAAGGGATATAAATAATTCTATCAAAAAGTCACACACACTGGTATGTTCATTGTAGCACTATTCACAATAGCAAAGATATGGAATCAACCTAAATGCTCATCAGTGGTATAGTGGTATACTGGATAAATAAAACATACACACCATGGAATACTATGCAGCCATTAAAAAAAGTGTAACTAAGAATTAAGTGTCCAATTCAACAAGAAGAAGTAACTTTCCTAAATGAATACACAACAAATGTTGGAACAACCTCATTTGTAAAACAAGTATTTCTAGACCTATGAAAGACTTACACAGCCATACAATAATAGTGAGGTATTTCACGCCAATGACTGTGTTGGGCAGATCATCAAGATAGAAAATTAACAAAGAAATTCTGGACTTCATTTTGAACCTTCACCAATTGGACCTAATATATATCTACAGAATACTTCACCCAACAACCACAGAATATGCATTTTTCTCTTCTGCATAGAAAACATACTCTAAGATCGAGCACATGCTCAGTAATAAACCAAGTCTCCATAAAGTGAAAAAAAAAATAGAATTATCCCAAGCATACTCTCAGACAACAATGGAATAAAAGAGAAGTTAGTACCGAGATCTCTCAAAAATCACACAATTACGTGAAAGCTGAACAACTTACTCCTGAATGACTTCTGGTTAAACAATGAAATTAAAGTAGGAATAAAAAAAACTTATAAATAAATAAAAACAGATACATAAAATACCACAATCTCTGGAATGTAGCAAAAGCAATGTGGTGGGATTTTGTTTGTTTGTTTGTTTTTGATTTATGCTTGTTTGGTGATGTTTTTGAGAAAAGTTCTCACACTGTCACACAGGCTGGAGAGCAGTGGCATGACCACAGCTCACTGCAGACTCAAAGTCCTAGGCTAAAGTGATCATTCTGCCTCAGCCTTCTTAATAGCTAGGACTACAGGCATTTACCATTATGCCTGGCTAATTTATAAAAATGTTTTTTAGAGATAGGGTCCTGCTATGTTTCCCAGGGTGGTCTCAAACTCCTGAGCCTCATTACTGGGTATATATCCAAGGGAATGTAGATCATTCTATTATAAAAACACATGCATGCATATGTTAATTGCAACACTATTCACAATAGCAAAGTCATGGAATCCACCTAAATGCCCATCAGTGATAAGCAGCATGAAGAAAATGTGGTACATATACACCATGGAACACTATACAGCCATAAAAAGAACAAGATTTTGTTCTTTGCAGGAACATGGATAGAGTTGAAGGGTATTATTCTTAGCAAATTAACGCAGGAACAGTAAAACAAATACCACATGTTCTCACTTATACGTGGGAGCTAAATATTGAGAACACATGGACACATAGAGGGGAACAACACACACCGGGGCTGATCAGAGGATGGAGGGTGGGAGGAGGGAGAGGATCAGGAAAAATAACTGATGTGTACTCGGCTTAATACCTGTGTGATGAAATAATCTGTACAACAAACCCCCATGACAGAAGTTTACTTATATAATAAACCTGCACATGTACTCCTGAAGTTAAAATAAAAGTTATTTAAAAAAAAAAAAAAAAACCCACTCCTGGACTCAAGCAATTCTGCACTTCTTTGGCTTGCCAAAGTCCTCAGATTACAAGTGTATACCTCTGCACCCAGTCAAAAGCAAAGTTAACAGGAAAGTTTAACACTAAATGCCTACAGTAAGAAGTTAGAAATATCTCAAATGAACAATCTAATGTTGCACTTAAAAGAACTAGAAAAACACGAATAAACTGACCCCAAAGCTAACAGAAGAAAAAAAGACCCAATATTAGAGCAGACCTGAATAAAACTGAGGTCCAAAAATCCATTTAAAAAACCCATAAGTTAGTTTTTTGAAAGGGTAGAAAAGATTAATAAACTACTAACTGGAATGGCAAAAGCAAAAGAAGATTCAAATAAGCACAAAGTGATCAAGAAGTGGTGTGGCTGCATTTAACAACTTATGATCAAATACTGGAGCAAAGGTAAGGCTCAAAGATGGAATTTACAATGGAAAAGAATGCTAAGCATAAATTTTTATAAAATTAACAGGCTAGCTATGTGTTAGAGAAGGTGAGTGTTTTCAGCAGAGGAATACAAAGGCATTGCAGAGAAATCCCTTGTTAGAGAGACTAGCATGAATAAAGGGGAGCCAGGTTCTAAGAGTCAAGACAGTGGAAAAAAAGAACCCTTAAACATTTTAGCAATCTTACAGGACACCCCTCCCATGACAGGCCCACAGGGCTAGGACAGAATGGTTTTTGGGCAAGGCCTAAGAACCTCTGCCCATCACAGGATGCTGCTTCCTGCATCCTAGAAGCTCCAGATCCAGCCTCATCCCAAATTGCTTCAGATACTTCTTGGGCTGCCTCTTCAGAGAGCATTTACAGTAAGCCTGCACACGGTAAGTGTGTAGGTGCACAAAATACAGGAGTGGTGGAGGCTTGGCAGCTTCTATGTAGATTTCAGAGAATGTATTGAAAAGTCTGTATGCCCAGGAAGAAACCTGCCACATATCTGGGTATTGGGGCACTGCCTAGTAAAGACATAGGAACAGGTCTACCACAAGAACCTGTAGAGTACAATGTCAGCCTGGAAAAGCCATGGGCGTTAGACTCCAACTCATGAAAGCAGCCATGTGGGCTCTACTCAGCAAAGCAGTGGGGTGGGCTGCCCAAGGCCTTGTGTGTCCACCCCTCACATGAGTGTGCTCAGGATGTGAGAGATGGAGTCAAAGGAGAGTATATGTGAGCTTTAAGGGTTAATGTCTGCCCTGCTAAGTTTCAAACTTGCCTAGGTCCAACACCCTTTTCCTTTGGCTGATTTCTTCCTTTTGGAATGAGAGTGTTTAGCAAATGCCTGTAGCATCACTGTATCTGGAAGGTGCATAAATTGTTTATGGTATTATAGGTGCACAACTGTAAGGAACTTGCTTTGAGTCTCAAAGAAGACATTGGACTTCATGCTTTTTTGTGGGTGCTGGAACAAATTAAAACATTTAGGGACTATTGGGAATGGAGAATTGTATTTTGTATGTGAAAATAACAAAAGATTTAGGGTCCAGGGGTAAAATTCTATTGTTTGAATATGGTTTGGCTGGGCCTGGCAAATTTCATATTGAAATTTGATCCTCAAGGTTAGAGGTAGAGCCTGATGGTAGGTGGTTGGGTCATGGGGGCAGATGCCTTATGAATGGTTTGGTGCAATTTTCACTGTAATGAGTGAATTCTCACTCTATTTGTTCCAAATAGAGAGTTCCCTCAAGAACTGGTTGTTCAAAAGAGCCTGGCACCTTCTGCATCTCTCTTGCCCCCTCTCTTACCATGTGATATATGCACACCCTAGCTCTGCTTTATCATTTGCCATGAGTGGAAGATGATTGAAACTGTCACCCAGGAGCAGATACTGTGCCATGCTTCTTCTTTCTTTTTTTTAAATTTTACTTTAAGTTCTGGGATACAAGTGCAGAATGTGCAGGTTTGTTACATAGGTATATGTGTGCCATGGTGGTTTGCTGCACCTATCAACCTGTCATCTAGGTTTTAAGCCCCACATAAATTAGCTATTTGTCCTAAAGCTCTCCCTCCCCTAAACCCCAACCTCCTGACTGACCTTGGTGTGTGTTTTTCCCCTCTCTGTATCCATGTGTTCTCATATTTCAGTTCCCACTTATGAGTAAGAACATGCGGTGTTTGGTTTTCTGTTCCTGTGTTAGCTTGCTAAGGATGATGACTTCCAGCTTCAACCATGTCCCTGCAAAGGACATGATCTCATTCCTTTTTATGGCTGTGTAGTATTTCATGGTGTATATGTACCACATTTTCTTTATCCAGTCTATCATTGATAGGCCTTTAGGTTGGTTCCATGTCTTTGCAATTGTAAATAGTGCTGCAATAAACATTTGTGTGCATGTGTCTTTATAGTAGGATGACTTATAATCCTTTGGGTATATACCCAGTAATGGAATTGCTGGGTCAAATGATATTTCTGGTTGTAGGTCCTTGAGGAATTGTCACACTGACTTCCACAATGCTTTAAATAATTTACATTCCAACCAACAGTGTGAAAGCGTTTCTATTTCTCCACAGCCTCTTCAGCATCTGTTTTTTCTTGACTTTTTAATAATCGCCATTCTGACTGGCGTGATATTGTATCTCATTTTGGCTTTGACTTGCATTTTTCTAATTATCAATGATGAGCTTTTTTCATGTTTGTTGGCTGTATAAATGTCTTCTTTTGAGAACTGTCTGTTGATAGCCTTTGCCTACTTCTTGACAGGATTGTTTCTTTTTTTCTTATAATTTGTTTAAGTTATTTGTAGATTCTGTAGATTAGACCTTTGTCAGATAGGTAGATTGCAACAATTTTCTCCCATTCTGTAGGTTGCTTGTTCACTCTGATGATAGTTTCTTTTGCTGTGCAGAAGCTCTTTAGTTTAATTGTATTTCATCTGTCAATTTTGGCTTTTGTTGCAATTTCTTCTGGCATTTTGTCAGGAACTCTTTTCCAATGCCTATGTCCTGAATGGTTTTGCCTAGGGTATTTATGGTTTTACATTTTACATTTAAGTCTTTAATCTATATTGAGTTAACTTTTGTATAATGTGTAGGGCAGGGGTCCAGTTTCAGTTTTCTGCATATGGCCAGCCAGTTTTCCCAGCACCATTTGTTAAATAAGGAATTCTTTTTCCATTGCTAATTTTTGTCAGGTTTGTTGAAAATCAGATGTTTGTAGATGTGTGGTGATATTTCTGAGGTCTCTGTTCTATTCCATTGGTCTATATGTCTGTTTTGGTACCCATAACATGCTGTTTTGGTTACTGTAACCTTATGGTATAGTTTGAAGTTTGGTAGCATGATGCCTCCAGCTGTGTTTCGTTTTTGGTTTTTTGCTTCGGATTGTCTTGGCTATATGGGCTTGTTTTTGTTCCCTATGAAATATAAAGGAGTTTTTTTTTTTTTTAATTCTTTGAAGAATGTCAATGGTAGTTTGATGGGAATAGCATGGAATCTATAAATTACTTTGAGCAGTATGGTCGTTTTAAAGATATTGATTCGTTCTATCCATGAGGATGGAATGTTTTTCCATTTGTGTGTCCTTATTTCCTTGAGCAGTGGTTTGTAGTTCTCCTTGAAGAAGTCCTTCACATCCTTTGTTAGATGTATTCCTAGATATTTCATCCTCTTTGTAGCAATTGTGAATGAGAGTTCATTTGTGATTTGGCTTTCTGCTTTTCTATTTTTGGTGTATAGGAATGCTTGTGATTTTTGCACATTGGTTTTGTGTGCTGAGACTTTGCTGAAGTTGTTTATCAGCTTATGGAGTTTTGAAGCTGGGCCAATGCAGTTTTCTAAATATACAGTCTTGTCACCTGCAAACAGAGACAATTTGACTTCCTCTTTTCCTATTTGAATACTTTTTATTTTTTGTTCCCTTGCCTGATTGCCCTGACCAGAACTTCCAATACTATGTTTAAAAAAAAAAAAACAAAAAGTAGTGAGAGGGAATATCCTAGTCTTGTGCCAGTTTTCAAAGGGAATGTTTCCAGCTTTTGCCCATTCAGTATGATATTGGCTGTGAGTTTGTCATAAACAGTTCTTATCATTTTGAAATATGTTCCATCAATATCTAGTTTATCAATAATTTTTTCATAAAGAGATGTTGAATTTTATCGAGGGGTCTTTTCTGCATCTATTTAAATAATCATGTGATTTTTTTCATTATTTCTGTTTATGTAATGGATTACTTTTATTGATTTGCATATTTTTAACCAGCCTTGTATTCCAAGAATGAAGCCACCTTGATTGTGGTGGATAAACTTTTTGATGTTCTGCTGGATTTGGTTTGCCAGTATTTTATTGAGGATTTCTGCATCAGTGTTCATCAGGGATATTGGCCTGATGTTTTCTTTTTTTCTTGTGTTTGTTCCAGGTTTTGGTATCAGCATGATGCTTACCTCATAAAATGAGTCAGTGAGGAGTCCCTCTTTTTCTATTATTTGGAATAGTTTCAGAAGAAATGGTACCAGCTTCTTTTTGTACCCCTGGTAATATTCAATTGCGAATTTGTCTGGTCCTCGGCTTTTTTGGTTGGTAGGCTATTCATTACTGCCTTATTTTCAGAACTTGTTATTGGTCTATTCAAGGATTTGACTTCTTCCTGGTTTAGTCTTGGGTGGGTGTATATTTCCAGGAATACATCCGTTTCCTCTAGATTTTCTAGTTTATTTGAGTGTGTATTTATGGGAGATCAGTGGTGATATCTGCTTTATCATTTTTTATTGTGCCTATCTGATTCTTCTCTCCTTTCTTCTTTATTACTCCAACTAGTAGTCTATCTAATTTTAATTTTTTAAAACAAAAACAGCTCCTGGATTCATTAATTTTTTGGAGGGTTTTTCATGTCTCTCTATCCTTTAGTTCTGCTCTGATCTAGTTATTTCTCGTCTTCTGCTAGCTTTTGGATTAGTTTGCTTTTGCCTCTCTAGCTCTTTTAATTGTGATATTAGGAGGTCGATTTGAGATCTTTCTAGTTTCCTGATGTAAGCATTTAGTGCTATACATTTCCCTCTTAACAGTGGTTTACCAGAGATTCTGGTACATTGTCTCTTGCTTCTCATTGGTTTCAAAGGACTTCTTGATTTTTGCCTTAATTTCATTATTTACCAAGGAGTCATTCAGGAGCAGGTGGTTCAATTTCCATGTAGTCATGTAGTTTTGAGTGAGTGTCTTAATGTTGAGTTCTAATTTGATTGCACTGTGGTCTGGGAGAGTCTTTGTTATGATTTCAGTTATTTTGCATTTGCTGATGAGTGGTTTACTTCCAATTATGTGGTCAATTTTAGAATAAGTTCCCCGTGGCACTGAGAAGAATGTATATTCTGTTGATTTGGAGTGGAGGGTTCTGTAGATGTCTATAAGGTCCACTTGATTCAGAACTGAGTTCAAGTACTGAATATCCTTGTTATTTTTCTGTCTCGTTGATCTGTCTAATATTGACAGTGGGATGTGAGTCTCCCAGTATTATTGTGTGGGAGTCTATGTCTCTTTGTAGGTCTGTAAGAACTTGTTTTGTAAATCTGGGTGTTCCTGTATTGAGTGCATAAATATTTAGGATACTTAGCTGTTCTTATTGAATTGATCATTTTATGATTACGTAATGCCCTTCTTTCTCTCTCTTTTTTTTTTTTTTTTTTTTGCTATTTATTGGTTTAAAGTCTGTTTTGTCAGAGACTAGGATTGTAACCTCTGCTTTTTTTTTTTTTTTTCTTTCCATTTGCTTGGTAAAATTTCCTCCATTTCTTTATTTTGAGCCTATGTGCGTCTTTGCATGTGAGATGGGTCTCCCGAATACAGCACATCCATGGGTCTTGACTCTTTGTCCAATTTACCAGTCTGTATTTTTTTTTTTTTAATTGGAGCTTTTAGTCCATTTACCTTTAAGGTTAGTCTTGGTATATGTGAATTTGATCCTGTCATAATTATTCTATCTGTTTATTTTGCTCACTGGTTGATACAGTTTTTGCATAGTGTCATTGGTCTTTATATTTTGGTGTGTTTTTGCAGTGACTAGTACTGGTTGTTTCTTTCCATATTTAGTGCTTCTTTCAGGAGCTCTTACAAGGCAGGCCTGGTGGTGATGAAGTCTCTCAGCCTTTGCTTATCTGAAAAGGATTTTATTTCTCATTCACTTATGAAGCTTAGTTTGGCCAGATATGAAATACTGGATTTAAAATTATTTTCTTTAAGACTGTTGAATATTGGTCTCCACTCTCTTCTGTGTTGTAGGGTTTCTGCTGAGAGTTATGCTGTTAGGACCTGACCTTTTTCTCTGGCTGCCCTTAACATTTTTTTCCTTATTTCAACCATAGAGAATCTGATGGTTATGTGTCTTGGGGTTGACCTTCTCATGGAGTATCTTAGTGGTGTTCTTTGTAGTTTCTGAATTTGAATATTGACCTGTTTTGCTAGGTTAGGGAGGTACTCCCGGAATATATCCTGAAGTCTGTTTTCCAACTTGGTTACATTCTCCTCATCTCTTTCAGGTAGTCCAATCAATCATAGGTTTCATCTTTCTTATGTAGTCTCATATTTCCCAGAGATTTTGTTCATTCCTTTTCATTTTTTTTTCTCTAATCTTTCTTGCCTGCCTTGTTTCAGCAAGATGGTCTTCGAACTCTGATATTCTTCCTTCTGCTTGTTTGATTCAAATATTGATACTTTTGTATATTTCACGAAGTTCTCATGCTGTGTTTTTCAGCTCCATCAGGTCATATATGTTCCTCTCTAAACTGGTTACTCTAGTTAGCAGCTCCTTTAACCTTTTATTAAGGTTCTTAGCTTATTTTCATTGGGTTACAACATGCGTATTTAGGTCAGCAGAGTTTTTTATTACTCACCTTCTGAATCCTACTTCTGTCAATTCATCCATCTCATCCTCCATCCAGTTCTGCACCCTTGCTGGACAGGTGTTGCAATCATTTGGAAGAGAAGAGGCACTCTGGACTTTTGGGTTTTCAGCATTTTTTTTACTGATTCTTTTTCATCTTCGTGAGTTCATCTCATTTCAATTTTGAGGCTACTGACCCTTGGATGATGTTTCTGTTGGAACTTTTTGTTGCTGTTGGTGCTGTTATTGTTGCTTTCTGTTTGTTTGTTTGTTTGTCTGTCTTTCAGTGGTCAGATCCCTCCTCTTTGGGGCTGTTGTGGTTTGCTGGGAGTTCACTTCAGGCACTATTCATCTGGTTCACTCCTGTGCCTGCTGCTGTTACTCAAGGAAGCTGTAGAACAGCAAAGATGGGTTCCTGCTCTTTCCTCTCAGGTCTCTGACCTCAAGGAGCACCCACCTGATGTCACTAGGAATGCTCCTGTATAGGATGTCTGACGATCTCTGTTGGAGGGTCTCACTTAGTTGGATGCCACAGGGAATAGGAACCATTTAAGAAAGCACTTTGGCACTCCCTTGGTGGAGGGTGTGTACTGCACTAGGGGAAACCCACTCATCTGGGCTTTCCAGATTCATCAGAAGTAGCAGGAGGAAAGACTAAGTCTGCTGGTCCACAGAGACTACAGCCGCCCAGACCCAAGGAAATCAGATTTCTGTCCCTGAGCATTTGGCAGGAGTTGTTGGAGTTCCTGCCGGGAGGCCCTGCCCAGTGAGGAGGGACACGTCAGCTTCAGGCCTGAAGAGGCACTCTGGCCACAGACTGTCACAGTCAGTGTGTTGGGCTGTGGGGAATACCTCTTGGGACCAATCCTTCCAGCCTCCCTGGCTCCAGCAGGGGAAAAGCGTGGCCTGTAGCTATAGATATGGCTGTCATCCTTTCTCCATCCTGGGAACTTAGTGTTTCAGGAAGGTAGCAGTCCTAGTGTTGGCTACTGCTCCTCTCCCAAGGATCTCAGATGGCTTAGACAGCAAGCAGTCACAGCTGTGGTAATGGCCGCCCCTTCACCCAGGAACTTGGCAGGCTTAAGCAGATTCTAGTTTAGTGGCTGTTGAGAATCTGCATGAGTCTGTGGTTTGAATCCCAGGCTCTGGTGGTATGGGCTTGAGTGGGATCTTTCTATCCATAGGTTGGACAGTTCTGTGAAAAAAGCATGTTTTCCCAGGCTGGGTAGCATGCTCACTCACCGCTTCCCTTGACTGGGGGATGTGGGCTTCCCTGGCCCATGTGGCTCTCGGGTGAGCCACCATACTATACTACTCTTCCTTCTTCTTCTTGGGTCATGCCAACCACCTAGTCAGTCTTGATGACAGAACTGGACACCTTAGTTGCCAGTGCAGGATTCACAGAGTGTTTTGGTTCTTTTCAATGGAAGCCTCTGATCGTCACTGCTTCTTTCAGCCATCTTGGCCCCACCCCTTAGTGCCATGTTTCTTATATAGCCTGCAGGATCATGAGGCAAATAAGTCTGTCTTTATAGATTACACAGACTCAGGTATTCCTCTATAGCAACACAAACAGACTAATATAACATATATATTTTGTATTTTTGCTTTTATATGATAATTTTCCAAAGGGAAATTTGTGACTCAAAAAGAATTTGTGATTAAGGGCTTCCCAGCCAAGATGGTAGACAGGAGGGAGCACTAGCATGCATCTCCCACTTGGATGATCAGAATAGTTTGTGGAGGTTCACACTTTGACCTTTTGTTCCATAAACCACCAAAGTAACATTCCAGGAAAACCAAAAGACTTCACAGATCCTTTGAAAGAAGCAGTACTCCACTGCAAATTTCATAATATGGTGAAAAACTGACTTCCCAAAGTGTGAGAGGGGAAGAACCTTCCTCCAAACACACAACCCCGCTGGGGAATCTGAAAATCGAGATAACAGGAGAAGGCTTTAACCTTACCTGGAGCTGTAATGGATTTAGGAAAAAAATGCAAAATATAAAAGTAGAAGCGGAGGTGGGAAGAGCCTTGTAGGCATTTCCATTCTCCAGCTTGAGCCCAGGGAAACCATTCCTGACTATATTTTAGAGGGTCCTATGGGGAAGGCAGCCAGCAAAATTGCAGAACAGTAACATGGTAAAGTAAGCTTACAACTGAATTTTGTAATAGTTCTGAGTGGGCATGAATTTCCTTAAACAGAATCTGGGGGTGGGGGGTGGACATGAATGGCAGCAAATATGAGAGCAGGCATGGGATGTACAGCATTGTGAGCAGAGAGAGAGGGATGTGGCCTGAAAGCCATGCTTGCTTTATCATTGGGGATGTTTATGGCCTGGGGCAGATCTGAGTTCTGTGCACAGGCTGCCTGGATTTAAACTTGGTGCTGTTAGTGGGGCACTGCTGAAGTGAAACTGGCCTCACCAACTGCATGGAATGAGTGAGGCCTTTCACTACCAGCTATCCTCAACTGCCCTGGCAAACTCTACTGCACAGCAGAGGCAACCATACTCCCTTCTGGATAATAATCCCATTGGCCTGAGAACCATTCTTCGCCATTTCTCCCAGTGTCCATGGCAAGCCCTGCCCAAGGAGAGTCTGAGCTCAGACCCACCTAACCCTGCACCAACCTGATGGTATTTCTCTACCTGCCCTGGTAGCCTAACACAAAAGACATAAACACTCGGAACCTTATGGCCCCACATATCACCTGAGAAATTAGAATACTTTCACTGAACAACTTACAGCAAACTTATATCCCACTACTACTACCCCAGCAGATGGTCTCTTGATAACATTACCTTCTAACTGAGGGCCAACCAACTTGGGCCATTAGAGCAACTCTTGGCAGAATAACACTATTCACAGGAGAGAGAAAACAACAGTTAACAACACTTTCTGCAACACCCTGGCTAACCAGAGGTCCTGAATCTGTCCAAATGACAACTTCACTGCTAGCATAACCAGTATTTGAGGAACACATCTCACTAAACCTATCTACAGCCAAGGAATCTCAGAGTAGACATCCCTCCTCTGCTACTTCCACCAGAGCAGGTGCTGGTACTCATGGCTGGAAGACCTGAAGACTGGTCACATCAATGGACTCTTTGCAGACATTCCCCAGCACCAGCCCATGGCTTGGTAGCCTTGCTGGGTGGCTAGACTCAGAAGAGCTATAACAATCACTGCAGTCTGGCTCTCAGGAAGCCTTATTTTTAAGGGAAATAGAAGACCACCACATCAGAGGATCATTTTAGGGGACAAAATAATCTGAACAACAGGCTTTAAGTTCCAGATTTTTCTGCTGGTGACAAGTTTCTCACAGCAGAGACACAATTGCAGTGCTGGGCACAGTAGGGAAAGTCTGCACCTCTACCCCAACAGGCAGGCTGCCTCTGTGATCACGAAGGACCTTGGAGAAGGGGTCCTTGTTTCCCCCTAGCACTCTACCACAGAAATAGCAGGGGCTTTTTTTCACAGGAATGCACTGTGGAGGCACCTATAGACAGTGTTTCTGGAAAACTCTGGGATGAGCGCATCCACCCTCATCAAGTCTGTGACCTTGGCCAACAATTGGGCCTTACATATACTCACTTGCCTTAGCCACAACTGATGCCTACCCAGGGATACATCCGTTTTTGGCCTGAAGCCTAAGTTATCAACTCAGTTAGTCAAATACCAGGGAAAATTAAATAAATAAATAACTAACTAACTAAATAAATAAATAAATAAAGTATACACCATGAGAGAATGAAACAAGCTTCAAAATATCCCAGCCATTTCAACACCATAGGAGACAGTGAACTCACCCACACACCAACAGCATAACTACTACAACCAGTATTGAGGAAAGATAGCGCACAAAGACTCCCTAAAACTAAGGAACTCAGAAAAAATAAATTAAAAAAGCACAGTCCAATCAAAAATGAATTCAAGAGCAATCTGAAGAAAAAGTCTACACAAAAAAGAAGAAACTAGAAAAGTAATTTTGGTAATATGACAAAACAGGGTTCTATAGCACCTTAAAAGATCACACTAGCTCCCCAGAAATGGATACAAAGCAAGAAGAAGTCTCTGAGTTACCAGACAAAAAATTAAAAAGGTTGATTATTAAGCTTCTCAAGAAGATATCAGAGAAAGGAGAAAACCAAATTAAAGAAGTTAAAAAATTAAGGACATGGATTAATATTGTTATGCATGTGTTTGATCCTTTTGTTATGATGCTAGCTGGTTATTTTGGTCATTAGTTGATGCAGTTTCTTCATAGTGTTGATGATCTTTACAATTTGGTATGTTTTTGCAGTGGCTGGTACCGGCTTTTCCTTTCCATATTTAGTGCTTTCTTCAGGAGCTCCTGCGGGCAGGCCTGGAAGTGACAACATCTCTCAGCATTTGCTTCTCTTTAAAGGATTTTCTTCTTCCTTCAATTATGAAGCTCAGTTTGGCTGAATATGAATTTCTGGGTTGAAAATTCTTTTCTTTAAGAATGTTGAATTTTGACCCCACTCTCTTCTGGCTTGTAGGGCGTCCGCAGAGAGATCTGCTTTTTACCTGATGGACTTCCCTTTGTGGGTAATCCGACCTTTCTGTCTGGCTGCCCTTTTTTCCTTCATTTCAACCTTGGTGAATCTGATGATTATGTGTCTTGGGGTTACTCTTCTCGAGGAATCTATTTGTGGTGTTCGCTGTATTTCCTGAATTTGAATGTTGACCTGTCTGGCAAGGTTGGTGACATTCTCCTGGATAATATCCTGAAGAGTGTTTTCCAACTTGGTTCCATTCTGCCTGTCACTTTCAGGTACACCAGTCAAATGTAGGTTTGGTCTTTTCACATAGTCCCATATTTCTTGGATGCTTTGTTTGTTTATTTTCATTCTTTTTTTTTCTCTAATCATGTCTTCATGCTTTATTTCATTAAGTTGATCTTCAATCTCTGATGTCCTTTTTTCCACCTGATTGATTTGGCTATTGATACTTGTGTATGCTTGATGAAGTTCTCATGCTGTGTTTTTCAGCTCCATCAGGTCATTTATGTTCTCTAAACTGGTTGTTTTAGTTAGCAATTTTTCTAACCTTCTTTCAAAGTTCTTAGCTTTCTTGCAGTAGGTTAGAACATGCTCCTTGAGCTCAGAGGAGTTTGTTATTACCCAACTTCTGAAGCCTCCTTTTGCCAATTCATCAAACTCATTCTCTGTCCAGTTTTGTTCCCTTGCTGACAAGGAGTTGTGATCCTTTGGAGGAGAAGAGCCATTCTAATTTTTGGAATTTTCAGTCTTTTTGCACTGTTTTTTTCTTTTCTCATCCTTGTAGATTTATCTACCTATGGTTTTTTATATTGGTGACCTTCAGATGGGGCTTTTGTGTGGATGTCCTTTTTGTTGATGTTGATGCTATTCCTTCCTGTTTGTTAGTTTCTCTTCTAACAGTCAGACTCCTCTGCTGCAGGTCTGCTGAAGTTTGCTGGAGGTCCACTCCAGACTCTGTTTGCCTGGGTATCACCACCAGAGGCTGCAGATTGGCAAAGATTGCTATCTATTCTTTTCTCTGGAAGCTTCGTCCCAGAGGGTCACCTGCCAGATGCCAGCCGGAGTTGTCCTGTATGAGGTGTCTGTCAACCCCTGCTGGGAGGTATCTCCCAGTCAGTAGGCACGGGGGTCAGGGACCCACTTGAGGAGGCAGTCTGTCCCTTAGCAGAGCTTGAGTGCTCTGCTGAGAGATCTGCTGCTCTCATCAGAGTTGGCAGGCAGGAATGTTTAAGGATGCTGAAGCTGCGCCCACAGCTGCCCCTTCCCCCAGGTACTCTGTCCCAGAGAGTTGGGAGTTTTAGCTATAAGTCCCTGACTCAAGCTGCTGCCTTTCTTTCAGAGATGCCCTGCCTGGAGAGGAGGGACCTTGAGAGGCAGTGTGGCTTCAGCAGCTTTGCCAAACTGTGATGGGCTCTGCCCAGTTCAAACTTCCCAGAAGCTTTGTTTACACTGTGAGGGGAAAACCACCTACTCAAGCCTCAGTAATGGCAGATGCCCCTCTCCCCACCAAGCTTGAGTGTCCCAGGTTGACTTCAGACTGCTCTGCTGGCAACGAGAATTTCACTCCTGTGGATCTTAGCTTGCTGGGCTTTGTTTGGGTGGGATCCACTGACCTAGACCAAGTGGCTCTCTGGCTTCAGCCCCCTTTCCAGGGGAGTGAATGGTTCTGTCTCGCTGACATTCCAGGTGCCACTGGGGTATGAAGAAAAACTCCTGCAGCTAGCTCGGTGTCTGGCAAATTGGCCACCCAGTTTTGTGCTTGAAACCCAGGGACCTGGTGATATAGGCACCTGAGGGAATCTCCTGGACTTTGGGTTGTGAAGTATGTGGCAAAAGTGTAGTATTTGTGCTGGAATGTACAGTTCCTCACAGCACAGTCCCTCACACCTTCCCTTGACTAGGGGAGGGAGTTTCCCAACCCCTTGTGCTTCCTGAGTGAGGCAACGCCCCACCCTGCTTCAGTGAGCCAATTTCTTAATACTGAGTCAATCTCTCTCTCTTCCTTTCCCTCTTTACCTCCCTTTTTTCTTCTCTCCCTCCATTCCTCCTTTTCTTTTTCTCTCTACCCCCCTGCTTGCTCTCCTCTCTCTCTCTCTGGGTCAGTCTCTTTGTTCTGTTTTTCTGGAGAGCCCTGACTGGTACGAATACTGAAAGAGAGAAACTCTGTCTAAATTGTATACTTACCAAAAATATTTCCTTCAAAAAATGAAAGCGAAACATTTTTTTAGACCTTAAAAGGTAAAAGAATTCTTCATCAGCAGATGTACATTACAAAAATGTTAAAAGAAGTTTCTTAAGCAGAAGGAAACTGATACCAGGGAAAAATATATCTACACCAAGAAATGATGGATCTCATAAATGAGCTGATTAGGTAAACATATAAGGTAATTTAAATTAAATCAATTTAAATATTTATTAACTGTAGTTTCTGATCTCTGCCAGAAGATATAGAGATGAGGAATGAGCGTTACTTTTATCTGTATAACAAAAATGCTAGACGATATAGAAATTAGCAACTTTTATTGAACCTATTCGAGAACTTATATCAAATGCAGACATCTAAAAACCTGGAGAGAGGTGTCTGCAGGGAACAAAACAGGATAATTTTTTGCTAAAAATAGATACCATTGAAAACCATATAAGATATAGGAAGGTTAAATATTTTGTTAGAAATATTTAGCCAACTGCTAAACGCTGATTGTGGGCTAGCATGAGAAAATAAAGCCTGTTTTCAGGCATAAGTGGTTTTCCATAACTTTTTAGGCCTCTTCTCCAGGAATCCCATTCAGAAGACTGAGGAAGATACTAAGAAAACGCTTTCATTTCTTGCTGGAGGAAAAGAACAATAGCCACTGCAAAAATCCACCCAGACTAATATATCTTTACTATCTGTACTAAAGAAAATACCTTATCTGCACAGGAGTACACTGGGAAAATTTCATTGCACCTGTGTAAGAAGAATGGAGATCATTGGGTCATGTATGGTGGCTCATGCCTGTAATCCCAGCATTTTGGGAGGCCAAGGTGGATGGATCATCTGAGGTCGGGAGTTCGAGACCAGCCTGACCAACATGGAGAAACCCCATCTCTACTGAAAATACAAAATTAGCTGGACATGGTGGCGCATGCCTGTAATCCCAGCTATTCAGGAGGCTGAGACAGGGGAATTGCTTGAACCTGGGAGGCAGAGGTTGCAGTGAGCTGAGATTGCCCCATTGCACTCCAGCCTGGGCAACAAGAGCATAACTCCATCTCAAAAAAGATAAATAAATAAAATAAACAATGAAAATAAGAATAGAGATCATCTCCAAATCTGCACCCATACTCATCTCCCTGGAAGCTTCTCCATTTGGAGGAGGGATAGTAATACTTGTGAAGAACACACCTTAAAACGAAAGTTCAAAATACTTGCTTAAGACTGAGGTTTTAAAAGAACATCAGAGAATGGCCACTTTTCTTCCTCTCCCTAATCAGGCTGACAAACCTTGAATAAATATTATAGTGGAATACAGCTGGAGAAATGGCAAGAGACTAGCTCTCTATGGGAAGCAAAAAAAAAAAAAAAAAAAAAAAATCCAAAGCCAAGCAGAGAAACAAAAACAAGGTATCACTAGAGGATTTTGAAATCTCTCATGCCCATGACAACAACAAACTGAAACTCTGATAACCATAGCAACAAATTCCAACTCTGGTAACCATAGCAACCATAGCAACTAGGCAAATTTCAATCCTAGTCCAACTTCTGATTAGATCAACACAAACCCCCACATTAAAGGCACAGCAGAAGGAAAATCATGCTAATCTTGAAGTACATTTTTAAAATGAAATTATATGTACTATCTTATAAATGGTGACCTTTCAACAACAACAAAATTATGTTGCATGCCAAAAAACATGAAATAAACACAATCTGAAGAGACAAAGAATCTTTCTAAAGCAGACTCAGATATCACATGGCTGTTGAAACTATCATTAAAACATTTTAAACAACTGCAATTAACATGTATAATCACTGGTTCTCAAAAGCAGGTAATTTTGCCCACAGAAAATATTTGGCAACATCTAGACACATTTATCATTGCCTTAACGGGAGATGTGTTACTAGCATCTAGTGGGTAGGGGCCAAGGATGAGGCTAAACATCCTACAAGGTGCAGGACAGCATTTTATTTATTCATTCTTACAGTTTTCATTTTTTGCTGAAAGTACAGGTATAATCTTGCTTGTCATCTACTTTCACCATTAGAGCATTTAACACAGGAGTTCCAAACTTTGGCATAATTGATATTTTCAGGCAGATAATTCTGTTGTAAAAATAAAATGGATATGTTAATATGACTGTAGTAATCATTTCATGATGTATATGTATATCGAAACAACACCTTAAATTTATACAATAAAAAAGAAAGAATAATATGACAATGCCAGAAATAAAATTCACAATAGGAAAGTCTTGGGGGAGGGTTGTGATGTACATCCAGTGAGTAGCTAGTGGTCCCAGGTGCTGCTGGTTTGTGTGCTCTGAGGGAGAGTCTGAGCCACATGCTGCTGCCAGAGGAGCCCCGCAGGCCAGTGTAAGCATTAATAATGTCTCTCATCTTTGAGTGAATCTACCATGGCTTCAGAATTGTGATCTAGTTTCTAAGACTCTACAAGAAATATAGAAAATTTATATTCTTGGGTTTGGACAACGCAGGCAAAACCACTCTTTTTCACATGCTCAAAGGTGACAGATTGGGACAACACATTCCAACACTACATCTGACATGACAAGGGCTAACAATTGCTGGAATGACTTTTACAACTTTTAATCTTGGTGGGCACGAGCAAGCACATCGGTTTGGAAAAATTATTTCCCAGCAATTAATGGGATTTTCCTTCTGGTGGATTGTGTGGATCATTCTTGCCTTGTGGAATTCAGATTTGAACTTAAAGCTTTAATGACTGATGAAACAGTATACAATGTGCCAATTCGTATTTTGGGAAACAAAATTGACAGAACAGATGAACTCAAGGAAGAAAAACTCTGTGAGATATCTAGGCTTTATAGACAGACCACAGGCTAGGAGAATGTGGCCCTGAAGAATTTGAATGCTTGCCCCATAGAAGTGCCTGTGTGCAGTGTGCTCAAGAGGCAAGATTATGGCGAATGTTTCCACTGGTTCTCCCAGTATATTGACTGACGTCGGGGCACTGAAAATAAAAGAGTTTTGCTTCTCTGGACTGATCCTAATCACAGCTTCCTCATGAAATTTTCTACTAGAACAAGGAAAGCTCTCCAACCATGTCTGCTATTGAGAGGCCATGAGTATCTGTCCAGTCTCTCATTGCCCACTGGTGACGTGTGCTCTTTTCCACACTGTTGAAAGGTAATGTTGCCCCATGTGCTGGTACAGGTTTGTATCCTGGGACTTGGAAGCGGTCAGAATTTGCTGGGTAAAGCTGTGTGCCATCATGGGGCACCTGAAAAGAAAAACACATCTCGCCACTATGGTCGATTTCAAAAGAAACTGATTCTATTTTTTAAAGAAAATGTTGTTAATATAATTGGTATCCCTCCTAACTTTTCAATTTCATAATTTACTTGGTCCAAAGTGTTCTATTATTTTTTAAACTAATGAATAATATTTAGATACTTCGTAAAATTATGAACAGATACATATTGGACGTCAGAGCTCATTTGGAACTTACCGCTGCTGAGTTAGCAGGTTGCGGTGAGAAGCTCCCCTGAGCTCACCTGTCTATATAACTGCCTTGTAGTAGGTGGCATTACCTTGTGCACAGAGAACCAGAAAAGGGGCAAAACCCTGGCATGTGTAGCAGATTATTCACTGTGGAGTAGTTAATTATAGAGGGTGTTATTGGTGTTATTATTTTTACTTATAAAGTTACAGATTTCAGCCAGTCTGCTTTTGTATAATACTTTCATGAGATTTTATTCCTCTCTATAGTACTTTGCTTTTCCATTTTCAGTTATAAAAAGTGAATTTCACCTGATAAAAGAGTTAAGAACATCTCTCATGTTGTCACATACTCCAGGTGTGTCTCGGTAACATTTACACAGATTTTAGGAGGAATTTTTTAATAGGAAGACACAGGACAAAGTTAAGAGCTCAAGGGCTCTCAATTCTATGAGTTGAGACTTAAAAATCTGGTATTGTAGCACTTGTTTGGATCTAGAAAAAATTTTAGTTAGTGGGCTTTAAAACTTCCATTTGCAGAATTTGGTCTCTATTGGGCTGTTCCTGAGCTCTTTTTCTTACGTCTATTCTCTTTAGATATCTATGTTTTGATGTTTAATGACAAGGTTAATATATATAGATTTTGGGGGTTTGTTTGTTTGTTTTTGTATGAAATTGGCTTTTTCCTTTCCAGAAATAAGCTGGGGAAAACACTAACCAAAAAACTTTCTGCATAGCTGTTTTCTTGGAGACGGCATCACCTATAGGCAGTAAAGACTCATTGTAAAAGCATGAGCATCCCTACTGGAGTAATGAGGATTAATTTTATAGCATTCAATTTTCTTGGTACCAAGTGTGAAATTGGATTTTTATAATCTTAACCTATATTCTAATCTTGCAGTAAAATATGAGATGATAGTATCTTCTAGGAAAAGATAGAATATAGGAGATGAAATGCTGGAAAGATATCTTTATTCTAATGTGAGGGTAGAAAAAGTATGATCAACATGTTACTGGGGTGAGAGAGTAATGTTCTTTAGTTGGAGTTCTCATTCTTAGTCTTCAGTACCTATTTATTGGGAAATAATACTTCTTTTCACTACCAGGTGCCAAATGCAGAGACCCAGTGAAGTGCATCCCTGGGAAGTACATACATTTTATTTATTAGCAAGCATAGCTGTATTAATAAAAAAATCTTTGGTTTGCAAAGGGGTAAAGCCATAGGTAAACAAATTTAGCTAACAGTAAATGAAGTAGGTAGTTAACTTGCATATTTTATTTCCTTTGGTTAAAGATTACCATACTTCTCTATTCAGAGACATGAGAAGTAGGATTGCTTCAGTGTTAGTTTCCTTATTTTTGTTTTTTTATTTGTCCCTAATCACTTTGTTGCAAGCTATAAAACCATGTGATCTACATAGGGCAGCTCTTTGTGAAAGTGGTTTATTCCCTTGGAGAAAGAGGGCATTGAAAATCAGTTAGAGCGCATCTATAATGAGATAGCTGAAAAAAGCTGCTGTGAGAAGCTCAGCTCCAAACACAGAATCAGCACCTTGTACAGGAACTCCCGTGAATTGAGACTTTCCATTCTGTTTTATTAGATTGAATATGTGTCCTATTTCAGAAAAAGGGAAACAGTTATTTACAAAAGAAAGTTAATCTGCATCCCAACCATCTTTTAAAAAGTTAAAACAAATAAAAAACCCCACAATAACAGAAACTAGATTGTTTTCATTGGGCTCATCAGTAGACATACTACAGCTGAGAAAAACATAAATAATCTTGAAGTTGAGTCAATAGAAATTCCCAAACTGTAGTGCTGAGAGAAAAGAGTAAGAAAATAGTATGGAACATGCAAGTGCAGTGGGATAATAACAAATGGTCTAATGTACATGTCATTGGAATCCTAGGAGGAGAAGAAAGACAAAAGAACAGAGAAAATACTTGAAAAAAATAATGGCTGATAATTTTCCAAAATAACTACCAAATACTACAAATTGAAGAATTTCAGAAAACATCAAGCAGGATAAATGCAATACAAACAAAACAAAAACATATTACACACACACACACACAAACACACACAGCTGTAGGCATATTCACACTGCTAAAAACTACAAGCAAGGAGAAAATTTTGCAGTCAGCCAGGGATAAGGGCACATTGTTTACAGAGGAAGAAGGATAAGAATCATAGCAGACTTCTCTTTAGAAACCACAAAAACAAGAATACATCTTTTAAGTGTTGACATACAAATATTATGAACTTAGTATTCTATTCCCAGTGAAAATGTCCTTCAGAAGTCTTCCAATGTGACCCAACTGACCTTTAAAAACCAACCTTCCAACAACAGAATACACATTCTTCATGAGTGCATATAAAACATTCACAAAAATACACCATATTCTGGGCTATAAAATAAACCTTGAAAATTTTAAAAGAATAGAAATTATGCAAAGTATGTTATCAGGATATAATATAATTAATCTAAAGTCAATAACCTGGAGATTTTAAAAACCCACACATTTTGAAATTAAGCAGAACATATACGTGAAAAAGAAAGTCTCCAGAAAAATTGAAGAATATTTTCAACAAAACAAAAAGTAAAATACAATGTATCAAAATTTGTGATATGTGGCTAAACTGTAGTGCTGAAATGAAAATATATAGCATTAATGCATGTATTACAAAAGAAGAATAAGCTAAAATTAATAACCTAAACTTCCACCTTAGGAAAATATAGTAAGAAGAGAGTTTAAGTCTAAAGCAAGTAGAAGAAAGGAAATAATTTAAAAATTAAAAGTCAAAAAATTAAAAATAAGAAAATGTATTTTTTAAAAAGTTGGTTCTTTGAAGATATACAAATGCCAATAAGCATATGAAAATATGTCCACCATTACTAATCATCAGGAAACACAAATCAAAACTGCAATGAGATATCAACTCACCTCAGTTAAGATGGCTTTTATCAAAAAGACAAAATTAATGGATGCTGGGAAGGATGTAGAGAAAAGGGAACACTTATACACTGTTTTGGGGAATGTAAATTAGTAAAGCCGCTATGGAAAACAGTATGGAGGTTTCTTGACAAACTAAAAATAGGACTACCATATGGTCCAACAACCCACTGCTGAGTATATATTTTTTTAAAAAGGAAATCAATGTATTGAAGAGTTATCTACACTCCCATTTTTATTACAGTACTATTCACAAGAGCCGAAATATGGACTTAACCTAAATGTCTATGAATGGATGAATAGATAAAGAAAATGCAGTACATATATACACTGGAGTATTATTCAGCATAAAAAGAATGAAATTTTTTCTTTTGTGGCAACATGGTTGGAACTGAAGATCATTATGTTAAGTGAAATAAGCCAGGTACAGAAAAGACAAATATTGTATCTTTTCACTCATATGTCAGAGCAAAAAATAGTGGATCTCATTGAGGTACAGAGTTGACTGGTGATTATCAGAGGTTGGAAAGTGTAGGGAGCAAGGGGAATGAAGAGACGTTGGTTAATGGGTACAAAAATACAGGTAGATAGAAAGAATATGGATAGATGTGGTGGCTCACCCCTGTAATCCCAAAACTTTGGGAGGCCAAAGTGGGAGGATTACTTGAAGGCAGGAGTTTAAAACCAGCCTGGGCAACATAGTGAGATCCCACCTTGACTAAGAAAAATAATAATAGCAAAAAAAGAAAAAAAAATAAGATCTAGTGTTTGATAGTATAGTGGAGTGACTATAGTTAATAATAATATATCGTATAGTTCAAAATACCTAAGAGAGAAGAATAGAAATGTTCCCAACATAAAGAAAAGATGCTTTTGAGATTATGAGTATCCCTATTACCTAGATTTGATCATTACACATTTCATGTATGTATCAAAATACCACACACACCTCAAAAATATGTACAACTATTATATAACAATTTTAAGAGGGAGGAAATTTGGACAACTATATATACACACATGGTGAATACACAATGTGAAGATTAAGTCAAAACATCAGTGTGATACAAGCCTAGGAATGCCATATATTGCCAGAAACCACCAGAGGCTACAGAAGAGACAAGGAACAGATTTATACTCACCCTTCTCAGAAGGAGCAAACCTTACTGACCCCTTAATCTTGGACTTCTAACTTCCTGAACCATGAAACAATAAATTTCTGATATTTTAAGCAAAAGATGGTGGTTCTTGGAATAGCTCAATAAAGTTGATAAGCCTCTAGGCTTACTCCTTCCTACCCAGGAACCTGTGTACCATTAACATGCCATCCATGGTGCTCAGGCTGTCCATGCTAAGAGATGCCTGCAAGCCCATGCCAAGCCATCCTCACCACCCCTAGACCCCTCCCATGCTTGTCAGCACCCAAAGTCTAGCGAGGGCTGAGGTGTCAGGGGGATAGTGTCAGCGCACGATCACCTCGCCTGGTTGCAACAGTGTCTGGTATCAGCCACAACTTTGCTCCACCTTGGAGTGGGTACCAGGAGTAGGGAGAGGCCAGGGAGCAAGAGCAGGTTACTTTCAAGCCTGCAAGAAAAGGGAGCTTCCTGGGCCCCTGAGAGCACAGGAATGCCAGGGTCGTGAGCCACGGCTGGGTGGCTGAGGCTGTGCCCAGGAGTGCCAGTTCCTGCTCCACCAACTTGGTAGGGGACAGGGCTCTTGCCTGTTCCCAGCTCCTGCCATCTCCATGAAGTGGAGCTCCAGCTGCCCCTACCCTACTGCAGTTTGTGTCCTCACAGTGGCCACTTAAGATGAGCCATCACCACCATCAGTTTCACTAGTGAATTCTACTAAACATTTGAGGAAGAAATAGTACCATATATATAAATCAATTCCAGAAAATGGAAAAGGAGGGTATCATTCTCAAATCGTTTTATGAAGCCAGCAGTACTCTAATACTAAAACTAGACAAACACAATACAAGATACACTACAGACTAATATCTCTTATCAGTGTAGATGTAAAGATCCTCTACAAAATATTAATAATTAATCATATAAGTACTCAATTATTTCATATATATTATACCTATTATGTATATTAATTTCTATGTATTCAAAAATATATAAAAATATAATAAAACAAGACCAAATAGGTTCATCTCAGGGATGCAAGATTGGTTTTACCAGTTGGAAATCAATATAATTCACTTCATTAGCAAACTAAATAAGAAAAATCATATAGTCTTATAAATAAATGAGTAAAAATTAAATATTCTTTCAGTATAAAAATTTCAATAAACCAGAAATACGAGAGACTATCCCTAACCTAATAAAGGTTTCTAAAAAAATTTACAGCTAATGTCAAGCCAAATGGAAAGAGTAAATACTATCTCCCTAAAATCAGGAAAATGTAAAGTGTATTCTCTATCACTATGACTATTCAACATTATCTGCAAACTCCAAAGTAATTGCAGTAAGTTAAGTGAAAAGGAATAAAAATGATAGAAAAAAATAAAATTTGTATTTGTAAATCACATGATTTTTTTAAATAATCCCAAATAATTATTTTGTTATTGTTGTTTCTTCTTGCTGCTTAGAGATTGGGTCTTGAACTCCTGAGTTCAAGCAACCCTCCCACCTCAGCCTCCTGCATATTTGAGACTGACTTAGAAAAACAGTAATGCTGGCATTGTATAATGAGTTTGGAAGTGTACTGTCCTCTTCAATGTTTTACAACTTAGAGAAGGATCAACATTAGTTTCTTTAAAAATGATTGCTATAGGCCGGGCGCGGTGGCTCAAGCCTGTAATCCCAGCACTTTGGGAGGCCGAGACGGGCGGATCACGAGGTCAGGAGATCGAAACCATCCCAACATGGGCTAACATGGTGAAACCCCGCCTACTAAAAAATACAAAAACTAGCCGGGCGTAGGTGGCGGGCGCTCTGGTGGTAGTCCCAGCTACTCGAGGCTGAGGCAGGAGAATGGCGCAAACCCGAGGCATGAGCTTGCGTGAGCTGAGATCCGCCACTGCACTCCAGCCTGGGCGGCTGGTGACAGACTCCGCCCCAAAAAAAAAAAAAAAAAAAAAAAAAAAAAAAGATTGCTATAATTCACCAGTTAAAGACATCAGATCCTGGGCTTTTCTCTGTTTGGAGGTTTTTGATTACTGAATTAATCACCTTAGCCATTATCAAACTGTTCCAAATTTTTGTTTCTTCATGATTCAGTCTTGAAAGTAGACCGTATGTTTCTAGGAATTTATCTATTTTTGCTAGGTTACCTACTGTTTGGCATATAGTTGTTTATAGTAGTCTCTTATGAGCCTATGTATTTCTGTGATATCAGTTAAGTTGTCTCCTTTTTATTGATAGTTTTATTTGAGTCTTCTTTTTGTCTTACATTGTCTTGCTAAAGTTTTGTCAATTTTATTTTTTCAGAAAACCAACTCTTAGTTTCAGTGATGTTTTCTATTGTTTTCCTACTGTCTAATTCATTTCTGCTCTAATCTTTAGTATTTTCTTCCTTTTATTGACTTTAGGCTTAGTTTGTTCTTTCTTTTCTAGTCCCTCAAAGTGTAAAATTAGGTTTATTATTTGAGGTCTTTCTTTTTTATTAATTTAAGTGTTTATTGCTATAAAATTCCCTATTGGAACTGCTTTAGCTGAATTCAATATGTTTTGGCACATTCTGCTTTCTTTTTTTTTCCCAATATTTATTTTTAAGTTTGAGGAAACATGTAAAGGTTTGTTAAATGGTTAAATCGCTGCTGCATGGGTGTGGCATATGTATTATTTTATCACTCAGGTAATTAGTATAGTACACAATAAATAGTTATACAATCCTCACTCTCCTCTCACCACCCCCCACCCTCAAATAGGCCCTTGTATTAATTGTTTTCTTTTTTGTGTCCACAGGTACTCAATGTTTAGCTCCCAGTTATGAGTGAAAACATGTTGTATTTGGTTTTCTGTTCCTGCTTTAACTCACTAAGGATAATGGCCTCTAGCTCTACTCATGTTGCTGCAAAGGACATAATTTCATTCTTTTTTATGGCTGTGTAGTATTCCACAGTGTATATGTATCATATATTCTTTATGCTTTCCATCACTGATGGGCATCTAGATTGATTTTGTGTCTTTGCTATTGTAAATAGTTCTGCAATTGATATATGTGTGCAGTTGTCTTTATGGTAGAATAATTTATATTATTTTGGTATATATCCAGTAATGGAATTGCTGGTTCAAATAGTAGTTCTGTTTTAAGTTCTTTGGGAAATCGCCAAACTGCTTGCCACAGTGGCTGTACTAATTTATGCTCCAAACAGCAATGCAAAAGCAAACCCTTTTCTCCACAACCTCACTAGCATTTGTTATTTTTTGAATTTTTATTAATAGTCATTTTGACTGTTGTTACATGCTATTTCCTTTTGGTTTTGATTTACGTTTCCTTAATGATTAGTGATTTTGTGGACTTGTTAGTAATTGTTTTCTCATATTTATTGGCTACATGTATGTCTTCTTTGAGAAGTGTCTATGTCCTTTACCAATTGTTCATAAAGTTGTTTGTTTAGGGTTGCTGATTTGTTTAAGGTTTTTATAGATTTTGGATATTAGACCTTTGTTGTATGCATAGCTTGAAAATATTTTCTCCAGTTATGTAGGTTGTCTGTTCATTCTATTGAGTTTCTTTTGCTATGCAGAATCTCACTCGTCTAATTAGATTCACTTGTCAATTTTTTTTCAATTGCTTGTACAGTCTTCATCATGAAATTTTTGCTAAGGCCTATGTACAAAATGGTATTTTATGGAGATTTTACAAAAATTTTATAATTTTGGATTTTACATTTAAGTCTTGAGTTCATCTTGGGTAGATTTTTGTATATGGTGAAAGGAAAGCATCCATTTTCAATCTTCTGCATATGACAGGCCAGTTATTCGAGAAAAAAATAAATAGAATAGGAAGTTTTTTCTCCATTTCATGTTTCTGTCGGCTTTGTCAATGATCAGATGGTTCTAGGTGTGTGGCTTTACTTCTGGGTTTTTTATTCTGTTCCATTGGTCTTTGTGTCTGCTTTTGTACCAGTATCATGCTGTTTTAGTGACTGTAGCCTTGTAGTATAGTTTGAAATTGGATTGTGTGATATCTCCAGCTTTGTTCCTTTTGCTTAGGATAGTTTTGCATATTTGGGCTTCTCTATTGTTTCAAGTGAGGTTTAGAAATTTTTTTTCTAAATCTGTAAAAATGCCATTAATAGTTTGATGGGAATAATATTGAATCTGTAAATTGTATTGAATCTGTAAATTGTTTTGGGCATTATGGCCACTATAAAAATATCAAGTCATCCCACCCATGAGCATAAAATTTCTATTTGTATCATCCTTGATTTTTTTCAGCAGTGTTTTAAAAAATCTTGTTTTACATATCTTTACCTTCCGTGGTTAGCTGTGTTGTTAGATATTTAATACTTTTTATGGATATTGCAAATGGAACTGCCTTTTTGATTTGGATCTCAACTTGGGGGTTATTGTTGTATAGAAATGCTACTGATTTTAGCCCTTCTATACACCAAAACTGACCAAGATGGGAATCAAATCAAGAACTCAACCCCTTTTACAATAGTTTCAAAACAATAAAATACTTAGAAATATACCTAACCAAGGATGTGAAAGAGCTCTACAAGGAAAACTACAAAACACTGATTAAAAAAATATAGATAACACAGAAAAATGTAAGCACATCCCATGATCATGAATGACTAGAATCAATATTTTGAGAATGACCATACTGAAAAAAACAATCTACAAATTCATTGCAATTCCTATCAAAATACCATTATCATTCTTCATGGAATTAGAAAAAACAATTCTAAAATTTATATAGAACCAGAAAAAAAGAGCTCATATAGCCAAGGCAAGACTAAACAAAAACAGCAAATCTGGAGGCATCACATTACCTGACTTCAAACTATACTATAAGGCGATAGTCACCAAAACACCATAGTACTGGTATAAAAATAGGCGCATAGAGCAATGGAACAGAATAGATTACCTGGAAATAAATCCAAATACTTGCAGACAACTGATCTTTGACAAAGCAAACAAAAAGATAAAGTGGGGGAAAGGACATCCTATTCAACAAATGGTGCTAGGATAATTGGCAAGCCACATGTGGAAGAATGAAACTGGATCCTCATCTTTCACCTCATACAAAAATTAACTCAAGATGGATCAAAGACTGAAATCTAACCTGAAACCATAAACAATCTAGAAGATAACATTGGAAAAACCCTTCTAGACATTGACTTAGGCAAAGACTTCATGACCAAAAACCCAAAAGCAAACATAACAAAAACAAAGCTAAATAGGTGGTACTTAATTAAACGTAAAAGCTTTTGCACAGCAAAAGAAATAATCAGCAGAATAAACAGACAATCCACAGAGTGGAAGAAAATCTTCACAATCTATACATCTGACAAATTACTAATATACAGAATCTACAAAAAACTCAAACAGATCAGCAAGAAAAAAACAATTCCATCCAAAACTGGGCTAAACACATGAATAGACAACTTTCAAAAGAAGATATACAAATGGCCAAAAAGCATTAAAAAATGCTCAGCATCACTAGTGATGAGGGAAATGCAAATCAAAACCATGATGTGAAACCACCTCGCTTATGTAAAAATGGCGACAATCAAAAAAAATCAAACAATGAAAGATGTTGGCATGGATGTGGTAAAAAGAGAACACTTCTACACTGTTGATGGGAACGTAAACTAGTACAACCAGTATGTAAAACAGTGTGGAGATTCCTTAAAGAACTGAAAGTAGAGCTATCATATTATCCAGGAATCTTACTACTAGGTGTCTACCCAGAGGAAAAAGTCATTATATGAAAAAATACTTGCACTAGCATGTTTACAGCAGCACAATTTGCAATTACAAAAATATGACATTAGTCCTAGTTCCCATCAATCAATGACTGGATAAAGAGAATTAGATAGATAGATAGATAGATAGATAGATAGATAGATAGATATGTATATGAATACTACTCTGTCATAAAAAGGAATGAAATAATGGCAATCACAGCAACCTGGATGGAATTGGAGACAATTATTCTAAGTGAAGTAACACAGGAATGGAAAACTAAATACCATATGTCCCAGTCATAAGTGGGAGCTAAGCTATGAGGGTGCAAAGTCATAAGAATAATACAATGGACTTTGAGGAATTGGGTAAAAGGGTAACAGGGAGTGAGATGTAAAAGACTACACATTGGGTACAGTGTACACTGCTCAGGTGATATGTGCACCAAAATCTCAGAAATCACCACTAAAGAACTTATTCATGTAACAAAACACCACCTGTTTTCCAAAAACCTATTTAAGTACAAATATAAAATTTTTAGAAAAGAAATGCTACTGCTTTTTTACATTGATTTTGTATCTTTAAACTTTTCTGAATTTATCAGATCTAGGAGACTTTGGGCGGCGATGTTGGGGTTTTCTAGGTATAGAATAATATGTACTATGTGAGTAGACATAGATTGACTGCCTCTCTTACTATTTGGATACTTTATTTCTTTCTCTTGCCTGATTGCTCTGGCTACGGCTTCCAGTACAACGTTAAAACTTTGCTGAAGTTGTTCATTAGATCGAGGAGCTTTTGGGCAGACTATGTTGTTTTCTAGTTATAGTATCATATCATCTACAAAGGTAGTTTCATTTCTTCTTTTTCTCTTCAGATACCTTTTATTACTTTCTCTTGCCTGATTTCTTTGGCTAGGACTTCCAGTACTATGTTTAATAGGAGTGGTAAAAAGGGGCCTCTTTTCTTGTTCTGGTCCTCAAGGGCAATGTTTCCAGCTTTTGCCAGTTAAATATCATGTTAGCTGTGGGTTTGGCATAGATTGCTCTTCTTATTTTGAGGTATGTTGCTTCAATACTTTGTTGAGGGTTTTAAACATGAAGGATAGTGAATTTTATCAAAAAAGTTTTCTGCATCTATTGAGAAGATACAATCGTTTTTGTTTTAGTTCTGTTTAAGTGGTGAATTACATTTATTGATTTGCATATGTTGAACCAACCTTACATTCCAAGGATAAAACCTGCTCAAGTGTTGCGGGTTAGCTGTTTGATGTGATGCTGGATTCAGTTTGCTAGTACTTTGTTGATAACTTTTGCAGTTGTGTTCATCAGGTATATTGACCTCAAGTTTTCTTTTTGTGTGTGTGTCTGTCAGCTTTTGGTATTTAGCTGATGCTGGACTCATAGAAGGAGTTAGAGAGATGTCCTTTCTCCTGAAATTTTTAAAATAGTTTCAGTAGGATTTGTATCAGCTGTTTTTGTATGTCTGGTAGAATTTATCTGTGAATTAGTCTGCTCCAGGCCTTTCCCTGGATGGCAGGCTTTTTATTACTAATTCACTTTTAGAATTTGTCATTGGTCTGTTTGGGATTTCAACTTCTTCTGGTTTGATCTTGGGAGATTGTATGTTTCCAGGAATTTATTCATCTCTTCAATATTTTCTAGTTTGTGTGCATTAAAGTATTTATAATGGTATCTGAGGGGTTTTGTATTTCTTTGTTTTTTTATACAGGTAAAAAAATTCAACTTTATTAATAATCAAACATAAAGAACAAATATTTTTCACTTTTCAGATTGGCAAAAAAGAAAAAGTTTGCTAATACTCTATATTGAGAAGTGTGTTGGAAAAAGGGCAGTTTTGCATACTATGGATGGGATTATAAACTCATAACGTCTCTGAATGACAATTTTTCAAAATGGTTCCAAATTTCAAGCAGGTTCACACCTTAATTTACATACTCTACTTTTATGAATTTACCCAAAGTTGCAATTCCAAAAATTGTGTAAAGAAATACACATGGAATTATTCATTTAGCATTATTTGTAGTGGTGAAAAATCAAGAACCACCTAAATGTTTATAAATAGGAGATTCACCAAATAAGTTATTGTACATCTGTGTAGTAGAATACATACTGTTACTAAAAATATTATTGACACAAAAAAAATATGCAGGCACATCTCCTTTTATTGAGCTTTGCTTTATTGCGCTTTGCAGATATTGCGATTTTTACAAATTGAAGGTTTGTGGCAACAGAGGGTTGAGGAAATCTATTGGTGCTGTTTATCCATAGCATGTGCTCACTTCATGTCACATTTTCATAATTCTCACAGAATTTCAAACTTTTTCCTTACTCTTTTTTGGTATTATACTGGGGGTTTTGTATTTCTGTGGGTTTGTTGGTAATGTACTTTTTGTCATTTCTGATTATGTTTATTGGGATCTTTTCCCTTTTTCATTGCTAGTCTAGCTAGTGTCTATCAATTTTATTTATTCTTTGGAAGAACCAAATTTTGAGTTTATTGATCTTCTGTATGTTTTTTCTAATCTGAATTTCATTCAGTTCATCTATGATTTTAGTTACTTCTTTTCTTCTTCTAGTTTAGGGTTCGTTTGCTCTTGTTTTTCTCATTCTGCTATATTTGATGTTAGGTTGATAAGTCGAGATCCTTCTAATTTTTTGATGTGGGCATTTAGTACTATAAACTTTTCTCTCACACTGCTTTAGTTGTATACCAGAGATTCTGGTATGTTGTATCTTTATTATCAGTAGTTTAAAATGTTTTTTGATTTTTGTTTTAATTTTGTTGTTTATCCAAAAGTCATTCAGAGACAATTGGTTAATTTCCAGGTAATTTTATGGCTTTGAGAGATTCTTGGTATTATTTTTTTATTGTACTGTGACCTGAGAATATGGTATGATTTGGGTTTACAACATTTTTTTTCTTTGAGAATTGCTTTATGGTTGACCACGTGGTCAATTTTAGAGTATGGGCCATTGAAGATAAGAAGAAGGCATATTTTGCTGTTGTTTGGTGGAGTGTTCTGTAGATGTATGTTAGGCCCATTTTGACAACAGTTGAGTTTAGGTCCTAAACACCTTTGTTAGTTTTCTGACACTGATACTCTCAGTGGCAGGCTCTTGAAGTCACCCACTACTATTGTGTGATTAAGTAAGTCTCTTCATAGGTCTCTAAAAACTTGTGTTATGAATCTGGGTGCTCCTGTGCTGGATGCATATATATTTAAGATAGGTCTTTTGGTTGAATTGAACTTTTGCCATTGTGTAATGCACTTCTTTGTCCTTTTTGATCATTGTTGTTTTCAAGTTTCTGATATGATTTGGCTCTGAGTCCCCACCCAAATCTCATCTTGAATTGTAATCCCCATAATCCCCACATGTCATGAAAGGAACCCAAAGGGAGGTAATTGAATCATCTGGGTGGTTTCTCCCATGCTGTTCTTGTGATAGTAAGTGAGTCCCCACAAGATCTAACGGTTTTATAAGGGGCTTCCACCTTTGCTTGGCACTTGTTCTCTCTTCTGCCACCCTGTGAAGAGGTTCCTTTAACCATGATTGTTAGTTTCTTGAGGCTTCCCCAGCCATGCAGAACTGTGAGTCAATTACACCTCTTTTCCTCATAAACTGCCCAGTATTAGTATTTTTTCAAAGCAGTGTGAGAAAAGACTAATACAGTCTGTTTTGTCTGAAATTTGAATAGCAACCCCTGCTTTCTTCTGTTTTCCATTTGCCTGGTAGATTTTTCTCTATTCCTTTAATTTGAGCCTATAGGTGTCATTGCATGTAAGATGGGTTCCTGGAAGACAGCATACAGTTGAATCTTCTTTCTTTATCCAGCTTGCCACTCTGTGACTTATAATTGGGGCATTTAGCCTGTTTACATTTATGGTTAAAAGTGATATGTATGAATTTGATTCTGTCATGTTTTTAGCTGGATTGTCATGCAGACTTGATTGTGTAGTTGCTTTATAGTGTCAATAGTTTATATACTTAAAGTTGATTTCTTTGGTGGCCAGTAGTGATCTTTCATGTCCATGTTTAGCACTCTCTTAAGGAGTTCTCTTCTGACTTTTGCATTTCTGCTGAAAGATCCATCATTACCCTGATGGAGCTCCCTTTGAAGTTGACCTTACATTTCCCTTTGGATGCCTTTAATATTTTTTCTTTCACATTGACCTTGGAGAAGTTGATAAGTACGTGTTTAGGGGATAGTAATTTTGCATAGTGTCTCACGGGGGTTCTCTGAATTATACAAATTTGAATGTTGACACTTAGATTTGAGAAATTTTTGTGAATAATATCCCCAAATATGTTTTCCAAGTTACTTGCCCTCACTCCCTGTCTTTCAAGAATGCCAATGTGTTATAGGCTTGGGCTATTTGGTATATTGTGTTTTCATTTTAATTTTAGTGAAAACATTTTGTGATTATCCTTTTCAATTTTTTAAAATCAATGGTTTATTTGAAATGTGTTGTTTATTTTCCACATATTTTTTAAATTTTCAATTTTCCACCTGTTATTGATCTCTATTTTCAATGGAGTTCAGAACAGATATGTGATATAATTTTAGTTCTTTTAAATTTCTTCAGTCTTGTTTTGTAACCTAATACATAATCTATCCTGTTTTTTTTTTTTTTTTCCTGATGCAGTTTTCTTAACTCTTTTATAAACTTCTCACAAAGGTATTTTGGATTATATATTGTTGTTTATTTGGTGCTTCAATGGGAGAAGGGCGTTGAGATTCTTAATCTGCAATCTTGCTGATGTCACCTTTAATCATTAATTGATTTTTGATTCAGATGCAAATATGTTCTGTGGGGGAGCTCACTCTATTCAGCAAATGGTGGAGGGAAAAGTCCATATCCATATATACGAAAAAAACTTTATGTCACATCTTATATAGAAATGAACTCAAGGCCGGGCGCGGTGGCTCAAGCCTGTAATCCCAGCACTTTGGGAGGCCGAGACGGGCGGATCACGAGGTCAGGATATCAAGACCATCCGGGCTAACACGGTGAAACCCCGTCTCTACTAAAAATACAAAAAATTAGCCGGGCGTGGTGGCGGGCGCCTGTAGTCCCAGCTACTCGGGAGGCTGAGGCAGGAGAATGGCGTAAACCCGGGAGGCGGAGCTTGCAGTGAGCTGAGATCCGGCCACTGTACTCCAGCCTGGGTGACAGAGCGAGACTCCGTCTCAAAAAAAAAAAAAAAAAAAAAAAAAAAAAAGAAATGAACTCAAAATTGATATAGATTTTAAAGTATAATTTAAAATTATAAAACTTCTAGAATAAAACATAGAAAAAGGTCATGATTTTGGGTTAGAAAAAAATTATTAGGTATACCATCAGAAGCATGCAGTATAAAAAAAAATTTAATGAAGTGTATGATATGGTTAGGTTTTGTGTCTCCACCCAAATCTCATCTTGAATTCTAGTTTCCATAATACCCACATGTCATAGGAGGGACTAGGTGGAGATCATTTAATTATGGGAGCAGTTTCTCCCATCCTGTTCTCATGACAGTAAATAAATCTCAAGAGATCTGATGGCTTTATAAAACCCCTTTGTAAAAGGGAATTTTCCCACACTAGCTCTCTTGCCTGCTGCCATGTAATAGGTGTCTTTCCTCCTCCTTCACCTTCTGCCTTGATTGTGAGGCCTCCACAGACATGTGAAACTGTGAGTCCATTAAGCTTCTTTTTCCTTATAAATTACCCAGTCTCGGGTACATCTTTATTAGCAGTGTGAAAGTGAACTAATGTACTGTACTTTACAAAAATTAAAATGATGACTAATTGGAAAGACAACTTTAATAAAAATTTAAACATCCACATTCTTTACTGACATAGTTTAGAATCATATATGTGAAAGAGAACTTGTATCCAGAATACAAATTCCAAAAAGCACAACTCATTAATCAGAAAAAAAATTTTGATTATCGTCATGACACATACTTGTCAGATTGTCCAAAGTAAAAGCAAAAGAAAGAATGTTAAACACAACTAAAGAGAAAGGGCAGGTCACCTACCAAGGGAATCACATCAGGCTAAGAGTGGATCTGTCATCTGAAACCCTACAAACCGGAAGAAATTGGGGACCTATTTCAATATTTTTTAAAAATAAAATCTTCAAACAATAATTTTATATCAAGCCAAATTAAGCTTCCTAAATGAAGTAGAAATAAGATCTTTTTTATTATACTTTAAGTTCTAGGGTGCATGTGTACAATGTGCAGGCTCGTTACATAGGTATACACATGCCATGCTGGCCCACTGCACCCATTAACCCATCATTTACATTAGGTATCCCTCCCCCCTCCAGCCCATGACAGGCCCTGGTGTGTGATGTTCCCCACCCTGTGCCCAAGTGTTCTCATTGTTCAATTCACACCTGTGAGTGAGAACATGCAGTGTTTGGTTTTCTGTCCTTGTGATAGTTTGCTCAGAATGATAGTTTCCAGCTTCATCCATGTCCCTGCAAAGGACATGAACTACCGTCAGAGTGAAGAGGCAACCTAGAGAATGGGAGAAAATTTTTGCAATCTACCCATCTGACAAAGGGCTAATATCCAGAATCTACAAAGAACTTAAACAAATTTACAAGAAAAAAACAAACAACCCCATCAAAAAGTGGGCAAAGGATATGAACAGACACTTCTCAAAAGAAGACATTTATGCAGCAAACAGACACATGAAAAAATGCTCATCATCACTGGTCATCAGATAAATGCAAATCAAAACCAAAACGAGAAACCATCTCATGCCAGTTAGAATGGCAATCATTAAAAACTCAGGAAACAACTGATGCTGGAGAGGATGTGGAGAAACAGGAACACTTTTACACTGTTGGTGGGACTGTAAACTAGTTTAACCATTATGGGAGGCAATGTGGTGATTCCTCAGGGATCTAGAGCTAGAAATACCATTTGACCCAGCAATCCCATTACTGGGTATATACCCAAAGAATTATAAATCATTCTACTATAAAGACACATGCACACGTATGTTTATTGTGGCACTCTTCACAATAGCAAAGACATGGAACCAACCCAAATGCCCATCAATGATAGACTGGATTAAGAAAATGTGGCACACATACACCATGGAATACTATGCACACATGAAAAAGAAAATAAGATCTTTTTAAGACAAACAAATGTTGAGGGAATTCTCTATCACCAGACCCAACTTATAAGAGATATTGAAAGGGGCACTAAATATAAAAAGTGTGCACCAGCTAACATAAAAACACACTTAAGCACACAGACCCGTGTCACTCTAAAGCAACTACACAGACAAGCCGGCATTATAACCAGTAATAGCACAATGAGAGGATGAAATCCACACATATCAATTCTAACTTTGAATGTAAACTTGCTAAATGCCTCACGTAAAAGACAGAGAGTGGCAAGCTGGATAAAAATGCAAGACCCAATGGTATGCTGTCTTTAAGAGACCCATCTCAATATACAATCATGTCATCTGCAAACAGAGACAGTTTGACTTCCTCTTCCTATTTAAATATCCTCTATTTCTTTCCCTTGCCTGATCACCCTGGCCAGAACTTTTAATACTATGTTGAATAGGAGTGGTGAGAGAGGGTATCCTTGGCTTGTGCCACTTTTCAAAGAGAATACTTTCGGATTTTGCCCATTCAGTATGATATTGGCTGTGGGTTTGTCATAAATAGCTCTTACTACTTTGAAATACATTCCATCAATACCTAGTTTATTGAAAGTTTTTAGCAGGAAGAGGTGTTGAATTTTATCAAAGGACTTTTCTGCATCCATTGAGATAACCATGTGATTTTTGTTATGGGTTCTGTTTATGTGATGGATTATGTTTATTGATTTGTGTATGTTGAACCAGCCTTGCATCCCAGGGATAAAGCCAACTTGATCGTGGTGAATAAGCTTTATGATGTGCTGCTGGATTCAGTTTGCCAGTATTTCATTGAGAATTTTCACATTGATGTTCATCAATGATATTGGCCTGGAATTTTTTTTTGTTGCTGTGTCTCTGCCAGGTTTTGGTATAAGGATGATGCTGGCCTCATAAAATGAGTCAGGAAAAAGTCCCTATTTTTCTATTGTTTGGAATAGTTTCAGAAGGAATGGTACCAGCTCCTGTTTGCACCTCTGGTAGAATTCAGCTGTGAATCCATCTGGTCTTGGGCTTTTTTGGTTGGTAGGTTATTAATTACTGTCTTATTTTCAGAACTTTTTATTGATCTATTCAGCTATTCGACTTCTTCCTGGTTTAGTCCTGGGAGGGTGTATGTGTAAAGGAATTTATCCATTTTTTCTAGATTTTCTCGTTTATTTGCATAAAGGTGTGTATAGTATTATCTGATGGTAGATTGTATTTCTGTAGGGTCAGTGGTGATATCCCCTTTATTATTTTTTATTGTGTCTAATTGATTCTTCTCTTTTTTTCTTTATCAGTCTGGCTAGCGATCTATCTATTTTGTTAATCTTTTCAAAAAACCAACTCCTGGATTCCTTGGTTTCTTGAAGGGTTTTTCCAAAATATCCTTAAGCTGATAAGTAACTTCAGCAAAGTCTCAGGATACAACATCAATGTGCAACAATCACAAGTATTCCTATACACCAGTAATAGACAGAGAGCCAAATCATGAGTGAACTCCCATTCACATTGCTACTAACAGAATAAAATACCTAGCATTACAACTTACAAGGGATACGAAGGACCTCTTTAAGGAGAACTACAAACCACTGCTCAAGGAAATAAGAGAGCACAGAAAAAAATGAAAAAAAATTCCATGCTCATGGATAGGAAGAATCAATATTGTGAAAATGGCCATGCTGCCCAAAGCAATTTACAGATTCAATGCTATCCCCATCAAACTACCATTGACTTTCTTCACAATATTAGAAAAAACTACCTTAAATTTCATACAGAAGCAAAAAAGAGGCCGTATAGCTCAAACAATCCTAAGCAAAAAGAACAAAGCTGGAGGCATCACGCTACCTGACTTCAAACTATACTACAAGGCTACAGTAACCAAAACAGCATGGTACTGGTACCAAAACAGAGATGTAGACCAATTAAACAGAACAGAGACCTCAGAAATAATCACACACATCTACAACCATCTGAGCTTTGACAAACCTGACAAAAACAAGCAATGCAGAAAGGATTCCATATTTAATAAATGGTGTAGGGAAAACTGGCTAGTTATATGCAGAAAACTGAAACTGGAGCCCTTCTTTACACCTTATACAGAAATTAACTCAAGATGGATTAAAGACTTAAACGTAAGACCTAAAACCATAAAAACCTTAGAAGAAAACCTAGACAATACCATTCAGGACATAGGCATGGTCAAAGACTTCATGACTAAAACACCAAAAGCAATGGCAACAAAAGCCAAAATTGACAAATGGGATCAAACTAAACTAAAGAGCTTCTGCATAGCAAAAGAAACAATCATTAGAGTGAACAGGCAACCTACAGAATGGGGAAAAAATTTGCAATCTATCTATCTGACAAAAGGCTAATATCCAGAATCTATAAGGAACTTAAACAAATTTACCAGAAAAATCAAACAACCCCATCAAAAAGTGGGCAAAGGATATGAACAGACACTTCTCAAAAGAAGACATTTATGTGGCCAACAAATGTATGACAAAGAGCTGGTCATCACTGGTAGTTAGAGAAGTGCAAAACAAAACTACAATGAGATACTATTTCACACCAGTTAGAATGGCGATCGTTAAAAAGTCAGCAAACAACAGATGCTGGAGAGGATGTGGAGAAATAGGAATAGTTTTGCACAGTTGGTGGGAGTGTAAATTAGTTCAACCATTGTGGAAGACAGTGTATTGATTCCTCATGGATCTAGAACCAGAAATACTATTTGACCCAGCCATCCCATTACTGGGTATATACCCAAAGGACTATAAATCATTCTACTATAAAGACACACGCACACATATATTTATTGTAGCACTATTCACAATAGCAAAAACTTGGAACCAACCCAAATGCCCATGAATGATAGACTGGATCAAGAAAATGTGGCACATATACACCATGGAATACTATGAAGCCATATAAAAGGATGAGTTCATGTCCGGACATGGATGAAGCTGGAAGCCATCATTCTCAGCAAACTAACACAGAAACAGAAAACCAAACACTGTATGTTCTCACTCATAATTTGGTGTTGAACAATGAGAACACATGAGCACAGGGAGGGGAACATTACACACTGGGGCCTGTCAGGGGGTGGGAGACTAGGGGAGGGATAGCATTAGAAGAAATACTTAATGTAGATGACAGGTCGATGGGTGCAGCAAACCACCATGGCACGTGTGTACCTGCGTAACAAACTTGCACATTCTGCCCATGTATCCCAGAACTTAAAGTATAATAATAACAAAAAAAGAGACCCAGCTCACACATAATGTCCCTTATAGGCTCAAAATAAAAGCATGGAGGAAAACCTACCAAGCAAAGGGAAAAGAGAAATAAGCAGGGGTTGCAATCCTAGCTTCAGAGAAAATGGATATTAAACCAACATAGATCAAAAAAGACAAAGAAGGGCAATGCGTAATGGTAAAGGGTTCAATTTAGCAAGACCTCATTATCCTAAATATATTTATGCACCCAACACAGGAGCACCCAGATACATAAATCAAGTTCTTAGAGACCTGTAAAGAGACATGGACGCCTGCACGATACTAGTGGGAGATTTCATCACTCCACTGACAGTATTAGGCAGATCATCAATGCATACAATTACTGAACGTATTCAGGACCTAAAGTCAACATTGGACCAAGTAGATCTGGTAGTCCTTTACAGATGTCTCCACACAAAAACAACAGAATATACATTTTTCTTATCACCACACATGCCATATACTCTAAAGTCGGCCACATAATTTGACATAAAGCAATAGTCAATGAATTTTTAAAAAATGAAGTTATACCAAACACACTCTCAGACCACAGTGCAACAAAAGTGAACCTCAAGACTATGAAAATCCCTCAGAAACATCCTATTACATCAAAAGCAAACAACCCGCTACTGAGTGACTTCTGGGTGAATAATGAAATTAAGGCAGAAGTAAAGAAGTTCTTTGAAAATAATGAGGAGAAAGATACAACATAACAGAGTCTCTGGGACACAGCTAGGGCAGTGTTAACAGAAAAATTCACAGCACTAAATGTTCACATCAAAAAGTTACAAAGATCTGAAATTAGCAACCAAACTTCACACCTGAAAGAATTAGAAAAGCAAGAACAAATAAACCCCAAAGGTAACAGAAAATGAAAAATAACAAAATCAGGGCTAAGCTGAAGGAAGCTGAGACATAAAAACCCATTCAAAATATCAACTAATTTAGGGGTTGTTATTTTGAAAAAATTAATAAAAGAATAGGCCACTAGCTAGACTAATAAAGAAGAAAAGAGAGAAGATCCAAATAAAAACAATTAGAAACAATGAAGGGAATGTTATTACTAACCCAACAGACATAAAAACAACCACCAGAAACTACAATGAACTTCTCTATGCACACAAACTAAAAAAATCTATAAGACATGGAAAAATTCCTGGAGACATACACCATCCAAAGACTGAGCCCGTAAGAAATGATTTTCTGAAGAAACCGATAATGAGCTCTAAAATTGAATCGGTGATAAATTGCCTGTCAACAAAAGAAAGTCCAGTACCTGATGAATTCACAGCTGAATTTTACCAGATGTACAAAGAAAAGCTGGTACCATTCCTACAAAAACTATTCCAAAATGTTGAGGAGAAGTGACTCCTCCCTGACTTATTATATGAGGCCATCATCATCTTGATTCCAAAACCTGGCAGTGACACAACAACAACAAAAAACCCTTCAGACAAATATTCTTGATGAACATTGATGCAGAAATCCTCAGCAAAATACTTGTTAACTGCATCCAGCAGCACTTCAAAAAGCTAATTTACCATGATCAAGTAGGCTTAACACACACAAATCAATAAATGTGATTCATCACATAAATGGAACTAAAGACAAAAAACTGCATGGTCATCTCAATAGATGCAGAAAGGGCATTTCATAAAATTCCACATCAGTTTATGTTAAAAACTCTCAATAAAGTACATATTGAAAGAACACACCTCAAAATAATAAGAGCCATGTATGACAAAGCCACAACTAACACTATAATGAATGGGCAAAAGCTGGAAGCATTCCCCTTGAAAACTGGCACAAGACAAAGATGCCCTCTCTCACCACTTCTATTCAACATAGTGTTGGAAGTCCTAGCCAGAGCAATTAGGCAAGAGAACAAAATAAAGGGCATACAATGAGGAAGAAAGGAAGTCAAACTATTTCTGTTGGCAGACGACATGATTCTATATGTAGGAAACCCCATAGTCTCAGCCCAAAAGCTCCTCCAGCTGATAAACAATTTCAGCAAATTTGCAGGATACTGAATCAATGTACAAAAATCCCTAGCATCTCTATACATCAACAGTAGCCAAACTGAGGGCCAAATCAGAAATGCAATCTCATTCACAATTGCCACAAAAAGAATAAAATACCTAGGAATACAGCTAGCAAGCAAGGTAAAAGATACCTACAATGAGAATAACAAAACACTGCTCAAATAAATCAGAGAAGACACAAACAAAGGAAAAAAACATCCCGTACTCATGGATTGAAAGAATCAATATCATTAAAATGGCTATATTGCATACAGACTCAATATTTTTTCTATCAAACTACTAACAACATTATTCACAGAACAAGAAAAACCTATTTTAAAATACATATGGCAGAAAAAAATAGCCCAAATAGCCATGGCAATACTAACCAAAAAGAACAAAGCTGGAGACATTACATTACACAAGTTCAAACTATATTGCAAGGCTGCCATAACCAAAACAGCATGGTACTGGTACAGAAACAGAGACATAGAACAATGGAATAGAATAGAGATCCCAGAAATAGACCACACATCCACAGCCCTCTGATCTTCGACAAAGCTATGAAAAACAAGTAATGGGAAAAAGACTCCCTATTCAATAATGGTCCTGGGATAACTGGCTAGACATATGCAGAAGGTTGAAGCTAGACCCCTTTTTTACATAATACACAAAAATCAGCTCAAAATGGATTAAAAACTTAATTGTAAAACCCAAAACTATAGAACACTGGAAGACAACCTAGGCAATGCCATGCTGGACATAGGAACAGGCAAAGATTTCATGACAAGGACTCCAAAGGAATCACAACAGAAGCAAAAATTGACAAATGGGACTTAATCAAACTAAAGAGCTTCTGCACAGCAAAAGAAACTATCAACAGAGTACACAGACAACCTACAGAATGGCAGATAATATTTGCAAACTATGCATCTGACAAGGGTCTAATATCCAGCATCTATAAGGAACTTGTGATGGTTAATATTGAGTGTCAACGTGATTGGATTGGAGGATGCAAAATATTCTTCCTAGGTGTGTCTGTGAGAGTGTTGCCAAAGGAGATTAACATTTGAGCAGTGGACTTGGAGAGGCAGATCAACCCTCAATCTGGGTGGACACAATCTAATCAACTGCCAGCATAGCTAGAATAAAAGCAGGCAGAAGAACGTGGAAGGACTAGATTGACTGAGTCTTCTGGCCTTCATCTCCATCCTATGCTGGATGCTTCCTGCCCTCAAACATCGGACTCCAAGTTCTTCAGCTTTTGGACTTGGACCTACACCAGTGGTTTGTCAGGGGTTCTTGGGCATTTGGCCACAGACTGAAGGCTGCACGGTTGGCTTCCCTACTTTTGAGGTTTTGGGATTTATACTGGCTTCCTTGCTCCTCAGTTTGCAGACAGCCTATTATGGGGCTTCACCTTGCGACTGTGTAAGTCAATACTTCTTAATAAGCTCCCTTTCATATATACATTTATCCTATTATTCCTGTGCCTCTAGAGAATTCTAACACAGAGCTTAAACAAATTTACAAGATAAAAACAAACAACCCTGGCCAGTTGCAGTGGCCCACACCTGTAATCCCAGCACTTTGGGAGGCTGAGGTGGGCGGATCACCTGAGGTCAGGAGTTCGAGACCAGCCTGACCAACATGGAGAAACCCCGTCTCTACTAAAGATACAAAATTAGCCAGGCATGGTGATGCATGCCTGTAATCCCAGCTACGTGGGAGGCAGAGGCAGGATAATCGCTTGAACCCAGTAGGCAGATGTCACAGTGAGCCGAGATCACACCATTGTGCTGCAGCTTGGGCAACAAGGGTGAAACTCCATCTCAAAAAAAAAAAAAATTAAAAAGTGGACAAAGGACATGTACAGACACTTCTCAAAAGAAAACATACATGTTCCCAACAAGCTTATGAAAAAAAGCTCAATATGACTGGTCATTAGAGAGATCCAAGTTGAAACCACAATGAGATATGATCTCAGACCAGTCAGAATGGTATCATTAAAAAGTCAAAACAACAGCAGATGCTGGCAAGGTTGTGGAAAAAATAGAACACTTATACACTGTTGGTGGAAGTGTAAATTAGTTCAACCATTTTCACCATGGCGATTCCTGAAAGAGTTAAAAGCATCACTACTATTTGACCCAGCAATCCCATTACTGGGTATATACCCAGAGGAATATAAATCATTCTACCATAATGAAACATGCATGTGAATGTTCACTGCAGCCATATTTGCAATAAAGAAGACATGGATTCAACCTAAATGCCTATCAATGGCAGATTGGATAAAGAAAATGTGGTACATATGCACCATGGAATACTATGTAGCCATAAAAAAGAACAAGATCATATCTTTTGTGGGAACATAGATGAAGCCGTAGGTTATTAGCCTTAGTAAAGAAACACAGGAATAGAAAGACAAATATCATATATTCTCACTTGTAAGTGGGAGCTAAATGATTAGTACACAGGAGCACATAAAGAGGAACAACAGACACTGGGTCTCCTTGAGGCGGGAGGGTGGCAGAAGGGAGAGAAGCAGAAAACATAACTATTCGGTACTGGGCTTAATACATGGGTGATGAAATAATATGTACAATAAACTCCTGTCACACATCTTTACCTATGTAAAAAATCTTCACATGTACCCTGAAACCTAAGATAAAAGTTTTTTAAATATCTCAACTTAAAAATGAGTCAAAGATTTTAATATACATTTCACCAAGAAGATATAAAAATGACCAATATATGTAAAAAATGCTTTATATTTTTGGACATTAAGGAAATACAAATTTAAATCCCAATGAGATATCACTTATTTACACTCACTAGAATGGCCGTAATAAAAAAGAGACAATGCGAAATGTAAAAATGAAAACAGAATGGAACTGGATATCAACACCCATTACTATTGATAATTTAAAATGGCACAGCAGCATTTAAAAGTTATTTTTCAAGTTCTTAAAATGATAAACAAAAATTTACTGATGACTCAGAAATCCCAATCCTAGTTATTTATATAAAAGAAGGGCAAACCAAAATCTGCACAAAGACTGGTATGCGCAATGATCTATATGTTCACTTCATTATTCAAAATAGTCAAAAACTGGAAACAATCCATATGTTCATCTGGTAAATGAATGAGCATAACAGGATAGATCTATACAAGAGACTATAATCCAGTGATGAAATAAACTATGAATAGTTTAGTTATTAGCCTATGTTCATTTAATAAAATAATTTTATGATTGAGAACTTACATTGTGTGAATTTTATGGCATAGAAATCATACTTTAATACATTTTTAAAAATATAAACACATACATGTAAAATTTATAAACAACATATAAAAAAAGGTGGCTATTGCTGCATCTGTGTTGGTGATATTCTGGGTTATTTAAATAAATACTAATTTAATATATGGAGTTTCTATTTATCTGCAATAAAACTTGAGCTCATGTGTGATAAATCAAACAATAATAAAAACCAAATAGTTTCAATCTATTTAATAAGCACAGATTTAAGATATTTATATATAGCCAGTGGAGCCACTCATTTAAGGAAATACCACTACCTTTCATTGTCTAGTGGCATCTATATTGGAATACCTTCAAACATGACCATTTGACCATATTTTATTTAAAGCTCTGAAATGCACAGTCACTTTGAATATACCATTCAATTTATTGAAATATGTGTTTCATAAATAAATTTCATGTCAGCCCATAACGTTATTTTTACCACTCTTCCTGTATATCAAAGAAAATTCAAATCAATTTTTTAGTATTTGATAATAATGGACAGATTTGACCAAGTAGGATTTGACCATGGGAATTTGAGATAGTGCAAACATTGTAAACAATGCTGGGGAAGATAATTAAAGTTGTAGAAAGCTGTTCAGTATATTTTTCCTAGATGTCATTTTATCCAATCAATAATATTACGACTCTGACCCAGGCACCTGGGATACAAAGGTTTCTACACACTTTTAATGACTTAATGGTCATTAACATTAAATATCTGTTTTATAATTTATGTAATCAATAATCTTTGATTGAACTTACAGGTTACTCACATTTATTTTCTAATAACAAATGTCACCACCATGAATACTTTTGTGGCTTAATTTTTATACACATCCCTAATTGTTTCTTTTTTCCTACTAATTTTATTGAAGTATATACGTGAGAAACAAACTCACCCATCCAAACGCAAATAATGAACTCAGAGGCCCAGAGGACAACAAAAGTGTGACTTTTAATGACAGTCTTGCAAGATAGGGTATCTGGCATGCAGGCACACCCAGCAAAGTTTTAACAAGCAATTTGTCCCCTGGTGTGCAGGTACTTCCCAGTTTCCTCACAGGCTGAGTACTATGGGGTCACAATTTTCCCAGATGTCGCCTATTGATTGTTAGGCAGGGGCTTCAAGTATGTTCTGTAGGGTCTTTCTGCTGTATTTAATTGCAGCCCACAATGCATTACAACTTTCTCAGGACTCCTCCCACATTTGACTATGGCCATACTGGCTGCACTTAGCTGATAAGAAAGGGTACAATTATCTATGTTGCAAGCTAGCCTAAACTAAATTTTTTCATGGGGTTGGGAGTTGAAGGGGCCCCGACTGACAGATGCCTGGCCATTGGGTGAAAGGCAAGGCAGGAAGGAGGGGGGTGGTGGTGACTCAGTACTCTCTGCTCTTTATCTGTTTATTTCCGTGTAGTCTGCTTAAAGCTAAGGCACTTAGAATTCAAAATGGGCCATCACATAAGATTATTTTCTTTTTTTCTTTCTTTCTTTTATTTTTTTAAAATTATACTGTAAGTTCTAGGGTACATGTGCACAGCGTGCAGGTTTGTTAATACGTATACATGTGGCAAGGTGGTGTGCTACATCCATTAACTCATCATTTATATTAGGTATATCTCCTAATGCTGTCCCGCCCCCTCCCCCCACCCCATGACAGGCCGTGGTGTGTGATGTTCCACTTCCTGTGTCCAAGTGTTCTCATTGTTCAGTTCCCACATATGAGTGAGAATATGTAGTGTTTGGTTTTCTTTTCCTGCGAAAGTTTGCTGAGAATGATGGTTTCCAGCTGCACCCATGTCCCTACAAAGGACAGGAACTCATCCGTTTTTGTGGATGCCTAGTATTCCATGGTGTATATGTGCCACATTTTCTTAATCAGTCTGTCATTGGTGGACATTTAGGTTGGTTCCAAGTCTGTGCTATTGTGAATAGTGCCACAATAAACATATGAGTGCATGTGTCTTTATAGCAGCATGATTGGATAATCCACGGATATATACCCAGTAATGGGATGGCTGGGTCAAATGGTATTTCTAGTTCTAGATCCTTGAGGGAATAGCCACACTTTGTCTTCCTGAATGGTTAAACTAGTTTATTCCACCAACAGTGTACAGTATTCCCTATTTCCTCCACATCCTTTCCAGCACCTGTTGTTTCCCTGACTTTTAATGATTGCCATTTCTAACTGGTGTGAGATGGTATCTCATAGTGGTTTTGTTTTGCATTTCTGTTGACCAGTGATGATGAGCATTTTTCATGTGTATGTTTTGCTGCATAAATGTCTTCTTTGAAGTGTCTGTTCATATCCTTGCCCACTTTTTCGATGGGGTCATTTTGATCTTTCTTGTAAATTTGTTTGAGTTATTTGTGATTCTGGATACTAGCCCTTTGTCAGATAGTGGGTGCAAAAAATTTCTCCCCATTCTGTAGATTGCCTGTTCACTCTGATGGTAGTTTCTTTTGCTGTCTTGGGAAGCTCTTTGGATTAATTGGATCCCATTTGTCAATTTGACTTTTGTTGCCATTGCTTTTGGTGTTTTAGACATGAAGTCCTTGCCCATGCCTATGTACTGAATGGTATTGCCTAGGTTTTCTTCTAGGGTTTTTATGCCTTTAGGTCTAACATTTAAGTCTCTAATCCATCTTGAATTAATTTTCATATAAGGTGTAAGGAAGGGATCCAGTTTCAGCTTTCTACATATGGTTAGCCAGTTTTCCCAGCACCATTTATTAAATAGGGAATCCTTTCCCCATTTCTTGTTTTTGTCAGGTTTGTCAGAGATCAGATGGTTGTAGATGTGTGGTGTTATTTCTGAGGCCTGTGTTCTGTTCCATTGGTCTATATCTCTGTTTTGGTACCCGTACCATGCTGTTTTGGTTACTGTAGCCTTGGAGCATAGTTTGAAGTCAGGTAGTGTGATGCCTCCAGCTTTGTTCTTTTGGTTTAGGGTTGTCTTTGCAATGCGGGCTCTTCTTTGGTTCCATATGAACTTTAACGTAGTTTTTTCCAATTCTGTGAAGAAAATCATTGGTAGCTTAATGGGGAGGGCATTGAATCTACAAATTACCTTGGATAGTATGGCCATTTTCACGATATTGATTCTTCGTCTCCATGAACCAACCCAAATGTCCATCAATGACAGATTGGATTAAGAAAATGTGGCACATACACACTATGGAATACTATGCAGCCATAAGAAAGGATGAGTTCGTGTCCTTTGTAGGGACATGGATGCAGTCGGAAATCATCATTCTCAGCAAGCTATCGCAGGAACAGAAAACCAAACACCGCATGTTCTCACTCATAGGTGGGAATTGAACAATGAGATCACTTGGACACAGGAAGGGGAACATCACACACCAGGGCCTATTGTGGGGAGGGGGATGGGGGAAGGATAGCATTAGGAGATATATCTAATGTAATGTAAATGACGAGTTAATGGGTGCAGCACACCAACATGACACATGTATACATATGTAACAAACCTGCACGTTGTGCACATGTACCCTAGAACTTAAAGTATAATAATAATAATAATAATAATAATAAAAATAGCTTGCCCTGTTGGCAAGCTTAACTCTGGGGCTTGGGTTAGGGCCTTCTTAGGGCCTGGAAAGCTGCTTCTGCTTCAGGTGTCCATCTTACTAAATGAGTATGGGCTTTCTGAGTTTTCTTAATTAGTGTATATAATGGTCTGACTATTTCGCCGTACCTGGGAATCCACATTCAGCAGAAGCCTGTTATGCCAAGGAACTCTCTTAGTTTCTTTAGGGTTTTGGCATAAGGATAAGCCAGTATAGGCTGGATGTGTTCCTCACTGAGGGCCCTGGTGTCTTTGGATAATTTTAGCCCTAAGTATTTGACCTGCTGTGAGCAGAACTGAGCCTTTGGTTTGGAAACCTTGTAGCCATGGGTGGCAAGGAAATTTAAAACAGGTGGCTTGATGGCATAAGGTTTCTGAACGGGTGGCTAAAAGTAAATCATACCCTTACCAAAGGACAAGAGTGTCCAGGTAGGAGATCTGGCTCAAGACTTGGGCTAATGCCTGGCCAAATAGATGGGGGCTATCCCTGAACCCTTGGAGTAAAACAATCCAGGTGAGTTGACACGTTGGGTTCAATGACAGACTGGATTAAGAAAATGTGGCACATATACACCATGGAATACTATGCAGCCATAAAAAAGGATGAGTTTGTAGTCGCTGGCAGGGACATAGATGCAGCCGGAAACCATCATTCTTAGCAAACTATCTAAGGAGCAGAAAGGAAACCAAACTACCATGTTCTCTCACTCATAGGTGGGAACTTGAACAATGAGATCACTTGGACCGGGAAGGGGAACACTACAACGGCACCCGTGATGCGAGATTCGTCGGCGTTTATGACCGATGCACCATCGAGCTTTGAGGCGCCGATTACGCGATGGCAGCATGCCAATATACACCGCACGCCAGCGCACATGTCCAGTCCGCAGCTGTTTGCACGGCCACAACAAAAGAACTCGAGCCGGAGGATATGGTGATTTTGCCATCCTTAGCAACGGATCTGCAAAACCATCCTGTTCACCTGTTTTAAAGAGAGCATATGGTATAGAGGACAAAGGTCTCCTTTGATAATCCTGATAATTAACCTTAATTGTCCATTGTTTTGCAATCCTGTAACCGCATTTATTGCATGAATAGGTCTCTTTGGTTTCGGTCCCAGAATCTTTTGAGTCTTTAAATTTAGGTTCATAAGCAATGTTCTTTAGGGAAAGGATAGAATCCTGACGAACTCGAGGATGGATTGATTCTTTATTCATCCAGAACCTTTGTCGTCCAGGATTGATCTCGGCGGCGGGATTAACAACTGGCATTCCTTCCCATGTCCAGGAGACCATCCTATTTTTTTCATTGTCCCCATCATGGGAGAACATTTAACTGAACTGAAGCATACCATTAA